>NC_133620.1:345528688-345791188 GCF_048593235.1 Sminthopsis crassicaudata | reverse complement strand
TTTTCACCTTTGTTGTTGTTTGCTTGCTTTTTTCTTTCTCATTTTTTGCCTTTTTAATCTGATTTTTCTTGTTCACCATGATAAATGTGGAAATATGTTTAGAAGAATTGCATATATTTAACTTATTTTAGATTACTAGCTGTCTAGGGGAGGGAGTGGGGGAAGGGAGGGAGAAAAATTGGGAACACAAGGTTCTATAAGGGTAAATGTTGAAAATTATTTTTGCTTGAATTTTGAAAATAAAGGGCTATTATTATTTTTTAAAAAGAAACTGTCATTTTCTCTATTTCTGAATTCATTAGATTTTTTTTTCTTTCCCCATTAGGATGGAAGTTCCAGTTCCTGGTACCCAACAAGGAGCAGAGTACAAATGGATACTTTCTCTTTCTATGTGTACATATGTACCTTCCTTAATATCAATGTGACTGAATATTAAGAAAAATGGGGAGAAATCAAATTCTCAGATTGACTATTCCCTAATCTCATTCATTTATCTATCCATTCATTTAGTCAAAGATTAACAAATATTTATTGTCTACCATGTATACAGTAGGATCTTAATCTATGCATAGTACAAGTTTAAGGGAAATGAATAAATATGAATATGAGCATATCACTCAGTGAGCAAATAAATTAGTGCTTCTGAAGTGACCAGCACTGTACTGGTGTCAGGAGGAACACAGAGCAGCATAAGGTATAGGCCAGTCTATATGCTGGTCTTTGAGCAATCCAGTAGGAAGATTAGACAGCAAAAGAAAAATGAACTATTCAAAGCACAATGTTATCAATTACCAAGGAGAGGCATTGATAAGAAATGATTTTAAGCAACTGATTAACTAATTAATATTGATTAAACACATATGTGCCAAGTATTATGCTATGCCCTGAGCATACAAATTCAAAAGTCAGACAATTCCTGAACCTTCAGAAACTAACATTCTATTAGGGAAAAACAACATGTTCACAAAAAAATAAATAGCTCAAATAATAATAAACAACTATAGGATTTTGTATGGGGTGAGTAGAGAGGAGGGCAACCAAGTGGTACTAGGTAGAGTGCTAGGTCTAGAGTCAGGAGGAGCTGAGTTCAAAACTCAGACTGAATTCAATCTCAGATACTTATTAGATGTGTAACCCTGACTACTGGGTCTGTACCCTAAACAAATCATAAAAGAGGGAAAAAGACCCACATGTGAAAAAATGTCTATAGCGGCCCTTTTTGTAGTGGCAAGGAAGTGGATATTGAATGGAAGGATGCCCATCAGTTAGAGAATGGCTAAATAAGTTATGGTATATGAATGCAATGGAATATCATTGTTCTATAAAAAGGATGAGCGGGAGGATTTCAGAAAAGCCTGAAAAGACATAAATGAACTGATACTGAGTGAAATGAACAGAACCAAGAGAAAACTGTTTTTGTTTTTGTTTTTCTCTGTTTTGAGATAATTTTATATTTTTTAGCTTTTTACTTTCAAAATATATGCATAGTTTTCAATAATCTGTTCAATTTCAACATGTTAATCATGTGCAATTCTTCTAAACATATTTCCACATTTATCATATTGCACAAGAAAAATCAATCAAAAAGGAAAAAAATGAGAAAGAAAACAAAAAGCAAGCAAGCAATAACAAAAAAGGGGATCCACATTTCCCAGAGAATGTTATACACAGCAACAAGATTATTTTATGATCAACTGTGAGGGATTCAGCTATTCTCAACAATTTGGTGATCCAAGGCAATTCTAATAGACTTGGGATGGAAAATTCATCCAGAGAGAGAACTATGGAGACTGAATATGGATTGAAACTTAGTATTTAAATTTTTTTATTTCTCATGGTGTTTATTTCCCTTTTGGTCTGATTTTTCTTTCACAATAAGGTAAATTTGGAAATATATTTGAAAAAATTGCACATAATTGACTATATCACATTACTTGCTATCTTGGGGAGAGGGGAGGTAAAGGAAGGAAGAAAAAAATTGCAATAAATTCATTTTGAATGTTGAAAACTATCCTTATGTGTATTTGGAAAATAAAAGACTAATGAAAAATTTTTTAAAGATGTGTAATTCTGGGCAAGTCACTTCCCTCAATTTCCTCATCTGTAAAATAAGCTGGAGAAGTAAATGGCAAATCAATGCAATATCTTTATCAAGAAAACTCCATAAATGGGATCATGAAGAATTGAAATAAATGTGGAGAAAGGACCAACCTATCATTTCACTAGTATCAAGAGTTTGCTGTACATATGAAAATTAGCACTTTCTTGTAGCATTAAATCTAGAGTTCTTGACATGGTATCTAGAAACTCTTTTATTTTATTTTTCTCCAAATATGTCAGTAATATGGCTCAGTGGATAAAATTCTGAGCCTAGAGTCAGGAAGATCTGAATTCAAATTTGGCCTCAGACACTTATTAGGTATGTGATCCTGGGCAAGTCAGTAGCCTTCTGCCTGACTCAGTTTTCTTATCTGTCAAATGGGAATAATATTAGCCTTCCCAGGCTTCCCAGATCAAATGAGATAATAATTGCAAAGTGCTTGACATTGTGCCTGTCACATAGTAATTATTAACAAATGTCAATTATTATTATTGACATATTTTTGTATTTTCAAATCCTTTTGAGAAAGGCTCTATAGGTTTCACCAGAATGTCAAAGAGGTCCAAGACCAAAAAAACCCAAACAAACAAAACTTTAAGGATCACTGTCCGTATTTGACAGAATTCATTGAAAATCAAAATGATTTATATAAGATCACACAGACAGACTGGGTCAGAAGTGACTTTTTTTAACTGAGATCTCTTCCATTTCTCCTAAATCAAGATGACTTTTAAAAATCTAGCCTTCAATTTTGTGATGATTAAATGTGATAGACTTGGCTCTTTTCAACAATTCAGTGATTCAAGACAATTCCAACAGACGGGATGGAAAGTGCCATTCACATCCAGAGAGAGAACTGATAGAAACTGACTATGAATCAAACTAGAGTATTGTTTTTTACATTTTTAAAATTAATTTTATATTTATAACTTTTTTTGGCAGTACATATGCATGGGTAATTTTTTACAACATTATCCCTTGCACTCACATTTATTCCAAATTTTCCCTTCTTCCCTCCACCTCCTCCCCTAGATGGCAGGCAGTCCTATACATGTTAAATGTGTTATGGTATATCCTAGATACAATATATGTGTGCAGAACCGAATTTCTTGTTGCAAAGGAAGAATTGGATTCAGAAGGTAAAAATAACCTGGGAAGAAAAACAAAAATGCAAACAGTTTACACTCATTTCCCAGGGTTCCTTCTCTGGATGTAGCTGACTCTGTCCATCAATTGGAACTGAATTAGATCTTCTCTTTGTTGAAGATATCCACTTCCATCAGAATACATCCTCATACAGTATTGTTGTTACTGTGTACAACGATCTCCTGGTTCTTCTCATTTCACTCAGTTCATGTAAGTCTCTCCAAGCCTCTCTGTATTCCTCCTGCTGGTCATTTCTTACAGAGCAATAATATTCCATAACATTCATATACCATAATTTACCCAACCATTCTCCAACTGATGGACATCCATTCAACTTCCAGTTTCTAGCCACTACACAAAGGGCTGCCACAAACATTTTGGCAAATACAGGTCCTTTTCCTTTCTTTAGTATTTCTTTGGGATATAAGCCCAGTAGTAGCACTGCTGGATCAAAGGGTATGCACACAAACTAGAATATTTTTGTCTTTTATTGTTATTTGTTTATTTGTTTTTTTTTTCTTTTTCATGGTTTTTTCCTCTTGATCTGATTTTTCTTGTACAACATAACAAATATGGAAGTATGTTTAAAAGGATTACACATATTTAACCTTATCAGATTCCTTGCTGTCTTGGAGAGGTAAGGGAGGAAAGGAGAAAAATTTGGAACACAAAGTCTTACAAAAATGAAGACTGAATACTTACTTTACACATATTTGAAAAAAATAAAATACTATTGAAAAATAAAAAATAATCCAGCCTTTATATCCCCTAATACAAGGTGATGGGTGAGGAGAGGAGGCTGTTAAATTTAAGGGGAATCAGAAGAGGCCCCTTTGAAAAAGTGACTCTTGAACTGAGACTTGAAAGTACCCAAATGTTGGGAAAGATAGAAGTGATAAAGGAGATTACACCAGGCATGGGATGAGGGTAGCAGATAGGTTAGTTTGTCCCGAGCCGAGAGTGTGTGAGGAAAAGGAATAATACATAATTAACTGCAAAAGAGAGGCTGAAGCCAGACTGTGAGGGGCCTCAGAAACCCAACAGACAATACTGGGGGATTAGAGTAGAAGGGAATGCTGGGGGGGAGGTTTAGGAAGGCTACAGAGAGGAAGGAGATGGGACATAAGCTTGGAAATATCAGTTCACTTTTGAATAGCACTTGGCATTGTAGAATCTGGAAGATTTGAATTCAAGTAACACCTCTGACACATGCTATCTGTATGTATGTAGGTAAGTCATTATACTTCTCAATATTCTAAAAAGCTTTCTAAAATCAGGAATTGGAAGGAAGGTTCTACCTTGTATTGGTGGAGGGAGTTTCCCTACAAGATAGTTTCCCAAAGCAATAAAATCACAGTTCCAAGTCCCTATCTCTATCTATCTTCTTGGAATTATCTTGGATAACTATCAGGGATTTTGCTCCATCATTTTCCAGTTGTGTCCAACTCTTTGTGACTTTAGTTGGGCTTTTTTAGGCAAAGATGCTGGAATGGTTTGCCATTTCCTTCCCCAATTCATTTTACAGATGAGGAAACTGAGGTAAATAGGGTATAGTGACTTGCCCAGAGTCACACAGTAAGTATCTGAGGCCAGATTTGAACTCAGGAAGATGAGTCTTCCTGATTCCAGGCTTGGCACTCTATCCACCTTGCCACCTGGATTTCCCACATGCTTTCTAAAATCATAAGTTGGAGAGAAGGTGCTGCCTTTATTGATGGAAAGATTTTCCTTACAAGAGAGTATCCTAAATCACAGCTCCTCTCTATCCCTCTTCTTGGAGTTATCTTGAATATATCTTGAAACTCTAGGTGGGGTAAGGATCACAAACATTCTTATCCACATTTTTTTAATAGTTTCTCTATTTTTCACTTGGTTAAATTTATTTATTTGTTTATTTGTTTATTTATGTATTTATTTTCTTTTGAGGCTGGGGTTAAGTGACTTGCCCAGAGTCACACAGCTAGGAAGTGTTAAGTGTCTGAGACCAGATTTGAATTCTGGTCCTCCTGAATTCAAGGCTGGTGCTCTATCCACTGCGCCACCTAGCTGCCCCAACATTTTTAAAATGGAAAAACAGATACCATTAGATGATACAACTTGATCACATTCACATGACCAGCAAGAATCAGAGCCAGAATTAAAGTCCAGGTCTCAGGGGAGGACACATTTGCACATTAATTCTTTCATAACATATTGCTATTCTAAAATTAGGTAAGGTGGAAGATGATGGGGTGGAACTTTTCTGTCCCCTTCACCAAAAACCATTCAAAAAGGTACAGGAGCATAGGGGCAGAATGGAGTAGTGGATAGTGCTGGATTTAAAGACCTGAATTTAAATATAACCCTGGACATTTATGAGCTATGTGATTCTGTGCCTCTGTTTCCTTTTCTGTAAAATGAGGGGAGGAGTCAATTTTTTGCCTTCTATGGTCCCTTCAAGATCTAAGTCTATGATCTTACTATGTTAAAAGTGTGCTTGGCTTGTTTGGGGAACAAGTATGTCAGGAGGGCAGTGACAGAGAAGGCTAAAAAGAAGGTGGGTGCCAGATGATGGAGGGTCTCCCTCTGAGAGTTAAGGCTAAGCAGGAAGGCATTGAAAATTTCCCAACAGGGAAAACATATGGCAAAAGCAACATGATTCATGACAGGTAAATACAGCGATGAAAGGTATGAGTCAATTCACTTGGAAATCCACTGCTTCAAAAATAGGCATTTCCTGATTACTCCCAATTACTTGATTTATTTTGTATTTTTTCCTCTGTCTACCAGTTGTTCCCCCTCCTATCCCTTCCACATCTCTTTCTTATTTCTTTTCTTTTCCTTTCCTCCTGTAACCCTGAATAAGTGGTTTCTTCCTGTTTGCCTCAGTTTCCTCATCTGTAAAATGAGCTGGAGAAGGAAATAGCAAACCACTCTAGTATCTTTGCAAAGAAAATCCCTAATGGGCTCATAAAGAATTAGAAACAACTGAGCAATAATCTTAATTCATTTTGTCTGATTCATTGATCAGTCCTTAATGGAGTCACCAGAGTTAAACAACAGTGAACAACAACCCTCTCCCCTTGATTGTAACCTACTTGAGAGTCTGTTTGGGGGGGTTGGCTTAAAATCCATAATGCCTAACAGAGCCTAGTACATAGCAAGAGCTTCATGAATTTTTTTTTCAATTTGATATAGTGGTTAAATCATTAGTCTTGATGTTAGGAGGTCAGGATCTGGGTTCAAATCTTGCCCCAGATATTTACTAATACAAAGCATTGTACCTTCTAGACAAAAAATGGAAGAAGGTAGAGTGAACTAAAATGATTCTATAGTCCCTTCCAGGTTTAAATCTATGATATTTTTTAGCTTAAACGTGCAATTTTTCTAAAAATTTTCATATTATTCATGTTGCACAAGAAAGCTAAAAAAAACAGGAGAAAGAAAAAAATAAACAAGCAAACAAATAAAAACAACATCAAAAGATAAAACTACTATACTTTGATCCATATTCAGTCTCCATATTTTTCTTACTGTATGTGAATGGCACTTTTCATCCCAAGTGTATTGGCATTGCTATGAATCACCTCATTGTTGAAAAGAACAAAGTCCATCATAATTATAAATCTATGATTCTATAATCCTTTGAGTGAAAGGTGCTGGTCTGGATGCTGGGAGACCCATTAGTGTCATGCATATATTTCACACGTATTCATGTACATGTATAGCAATCATTTCTGCTTTGGCCAAAAACCTCCCCTCCCAATTTTATTTATTTATTAAGATTTTTTTTGACTAAATAAAAGAGAAGATTCTTTGCCTCAATTGTTACCTAGCCTTAATCACTGAATGGGTGGAGCGTCAGTCAAACTGAGACCTGTTGAAGAAAAATGTATCTCCTTGAATCCAGGTCCATCTCCAATTGTCTTGATCTATATCTTGCTACTGGACCCAGACAAATCTGGAGGGAAAAGTGAGGCAGATGACCTTGCACAGCCTTCCCTCACTTAAATCCAACTCAACTCACTCACATATCATGGCATCACCTTCCTGATGTTATGGCCCTTTAAAAAAAAAAAAAAAAAAAAAAAAAAAAAAAAGGACAAACAACAATCGATGTGGAGCTCTGTTATAAGAGAACAGACAATTCTTTGAATTTTAAGCCATGTGGAGGCAGGGTACTGGACCAGATGAACTCTATGGTTCTCTTCCATGATGTTATGGATGTGAAATACCATGGATGATAAATGGATGTGAAAACATATGTGTGATTATACATAAAGAAGCAAGTGTATGTCTGTATGAATGTGTCAAAGTTGAGGACATTAGGAAGACCCTTAGAAATTATATCCAATCTCTTCATTTTACAGAGAAAGAAACCTGAGACCCACAGAAAAGGGAAGGTTTTTTTGCCCAAGATCACACAGTAGTAATTAGTTCAGCTAATATTTGAACCCAGTTCATCTGGCACTCATCTGGCACTGTTCTTCTGTGATTCAACTCAGGACCATCCATTTTGTCAGCAGGAATGCTTGTTCCATTAATGGGGCAGAGTGCCAGTTGTGGGTTTTGTTGTGGACTAAAGAAACACTTCTGTGGAGAAAAATAATTAAAAAAAAAGGAAATTAAAATAATTTTTAAAAAACCACTTCTGGGGGAATATTGCTGCTTCTGACTGGGTTCATGTCTATTGCTTCCATATATATATATATATATATATATATATATATATATATATATATATATATATATATATATATATATATATGCATACCTGAGTGTAGCGCCTATGAGAGCTGGGGTTCTATTGTACATAAGAAACTATATATATATATATATATATATGTATGTATGCATGTGCATGTGTAATTAGGTGAACCTGTGTACAAAGGTGACTAGCTAAGCCTGAGCATCCCCCAGGATTTTCATTCAGTTGTCTCATGAAAACCCCGTCTTTAGTTGTTTTATACATCCCTGAGTGCCTGGAAAAGTGTCCTCTGCCTCTCATCGTTTTCACGCCATACTTAGTGGCCACTTCAGAGAGAGAACAGAAACTCTCCTACATAGACTAACCTCCTCTGGTGGATCTATTAAGCCCAGGAGTCCAGAGTTGCAGGGGGTCAAGCTGTCACATAATAAGTCAGGCTCAGATATGAATGGGAGGAGGGGGGAAGACATCAGACTGCTTAATAAAGGGCCACCCCTTCTCGGACCAAAAATTGAAGCAGTTATAGGTTTCCTGCTGATCAGTCCTGCTTGTAGTCTACAACTGGCTGCTTGCTACAGGTCCAGCTTAGTTGAGATATCGAAGTCCATTCTAGAGAGAAAAAAAGAAAAGACTAACTTCCTCTCTTCCATCTCCATCTTCTTCCTCACCCTCCATCTCCATCGTCATCTTCATTTTAACCCCTAACGCTCATCCTCCTCGGAAACCGGGCGGCCTCATTCCCACGCACCACTCTTCCCCCGCCATGGAAAACAAAAACAACAACAAAAAAAGTTTTTGGAAAAAAAAACCGCTTTCCTATTTATTATTCATACGTTTCTACACCCAGCTGGGAGATACAGTTATTGTTCTAGCTCAGGCAAGGCCTGTGAGTGGGGTGACGTGTGGGTGTAATGACGCCAGGCTGTCTGCACAGTTCCCTCGGCTTGTTATTACCTTCTCCTCGGGGCTCCTATTAACCTGCCTGCCGGAGCTGAGCTGCGGAGACTCCCTGCTCTCGGCCTCTTTGTTCCTTAATTATCACTGGGGAGCCCCTGCTCACCTCCGCGCCACTTTCTAAGAAGCTGTCAGTCTCCCCTTCCTGGCCCCCTCCCCCGCCCCCTTTTCCAGACTCTCCCCTAAGGGCGCGCCCCCTTGCCTCTCCACACCTTGCCTTCTTTCACCTCCAGAGCTTGGCAGAGACCACTGTTCCCTCCTTTCTCACCCCGGCTCTGTCCCTCTCCTTGACTTCCCAGCTCTGCTTCCGCTCCCCTCCAGAAAGCTTTCCATAATTAATCCCACTCCGTTTCTATCCACCTCAGCCCTTCCGGCTCTCGCAACTATAACTCCGTATGTTCTGCATTTCTCAGGGTCCTGGCACTGGATCTGCCACCCCCATCACCTTGGAAGCTCCTCATGGGTGGCCCAGTACTGACTCCTCCTTCCTCTGGGTCATTCATAACTCAGTACAGGGCTCGGTCAATGACAGAATTCCCATTGGGATGAGAAGAGTAATAACTGCAAATGGATAGATCTGGCTTCCCCTAAGTCCAGAATTCAGCCTCTGACCTCTCTTTCTGTGTCTTTCACTCTCTCCTGGACCTTTAGCTGGTGAATGAGTAGGGGTGGGCAGGAGAGGCTGGGGTGAGGGTTCTGGGGCCAGCCAGACAAGCCCCAACAGTACAGGAGGTGGGTAATTAGTGCACTAGCTAGCTACAGGTCCAGGGAAGGAGATGCCTCAGGCAATGGGGGGAAGGAGGCGGTATAACAAAAGAATCTCCACCTCCACCCCCCCCATCTGTCCCCTTGCACAACAACCCTTTCCCCCTTCCCAAGAATTGGAGGTATGATGCTGGCCTGATTCTTGAATCTGTCTGACCAGGGAACAGGGTAAGAAATCTTTGGCAAGCAGCATCTACAGAGCAACTGATGCACTGACCTTCAATAGGCACCAAAAAGATGGTATCTCAGGAGCAGAAACTCCAATAATGTAGCTTATTCTTAAGGGCAGAGTCTCAGAAATAGTCTGGACTGAGCTGCTTAGAACCCACGCTAGAGCTGTCCATCACTGCAGCTTGGCTCTAACTAATTCACCACCTGCAGAAATTCTCCTTGGAGTACTGCTCTATCTGACTTTCTTCAGAGTAGAGAGCTAGAACCCAGTCCAGCTGATATATATATCTCTTTCTCTACATCTGGGTTTCCTCTTGTCCTCTGTTCTCTCTCAAACTGGAAGGCGATGCCCTGTTCCTTCCCTCTGTCCACATGGGGAATCTGAAACAGAGCCAGGCAATGGTAGGCACTGTTCTAGCAAGACTAGGAATGGGCAGAAACCAAAGCCTGAGGGAACTGAGAAGGGACCAAGAATGTTCTAGGTCAAGGAAAGGACAAAGGCAAAGAAGGGCAGAAGTAGAGGCAGACACTGTCTCACACAGTTGAGGATTTTTTCAACAAACACCAGCTGGTTGACTGGATTCATAGCCCCCACAGAGAGACATGGCCGGGTCAGGGAGAACATGACTTCAGCCTAGCCAGTCCCATATTGGTCTCCGGATCTGACTCAAAATCATTTCTTAGCCATTGAACACCCATCCCCAGAGGCAGCTCCAAAGAGGTTGAAGAGGCAGCTGCCAGTTTCCAGAGGCCCAGCCTGGGCAGAGACTGCCCCACCCTGGGCAGCTCCATTTCCTTTCAGAGAAATTCCAACTAAATCCAAAGGGGAAAACATACAGGAAAAGCCACGTGCCTTTCTAGCATGCTCCCTCATCCCACTTCATAGGATGATGTAATTCAGAGATGGAAGGAACCTTGGAAACCATTTTATAAAATCCTATATTTTTTAGATGAGGACTCTGAGGCACAGAAATATATGACTTGCTTGAGGTCATGCCATTAACAAGCGGCTAAGAAGAATTGAATGTCTCTAACTCTACTTCCAGAAATCTATCTATCTATCTATCTATCTATCTATCTATCTATCTATCTATCTATCTATCTAGGCAGGGTAGTGCAGAGCAATCAGGGTTAGTGACGTGCCCGAATAACCTAGCTAGTAAGTGTCTGAAGCTATATCTGAACTCAGGTCCTCCTAACTCTAGGACTTGTGCTATATCCACTGGTCATCAAGCTACCCCTAGCTATTAGTTATATGGCAACTACTGTATGCTACTATGTTTCAGGATAGGATATGTACCTCAGAACTAGCTGGGTCCACCCCATGATGCTGGAACGATGGGCAAAATGCCTAAGCCCTCATTTTTTCCTGTCCCTATTCAAAGAAAAGACAGACAGGCAAATTTCTACCCAAAAACTTTTGCTTTCTGGAGTTCCCCCTAAATTTGTTCCATTCCTCTTGTCATATACAGTGTGGTTAAAAAAAATGAAAAGGCCTGAGGGGCAGCTAGGTCATTCTGTGGATAAAATACCAATCCTGGAGTCAGGAGGACTTGAGTTTAAACTCTATATCAGACATCTGTGTGATCCTGGACAAGTCACTTAACTTTACTGACTCAAAAAAAAGAAAAGAAAAGAAAAGAAAAGAAAGAAAAAGAATTCTAGACTCAGAGTGAAGTGAACAGAACAAGAAGAACAATTTATACTGTAACAATTCTGGAAGGAAAGCTTTAAAAGACTCAAAAACTCAAATTAAAACAATGACTTCATATGATTTCAGAGAACTGATAATGAAGCATACTATCCATCTCCTGACAGAGAGGTGATGGACTTTAGGTACAGAATGAAATGTATTAATTGTTAGAGCATGGCCAATGAAGGGAATTATTTTGCCTGACTGTGCATATTTGTTACAGGGATTTTTCCCCCCAATGGGGCAGGGTGGAATAGAAAATAATTTTTTTTGTATTAAGAATGAACAAGGAATTAAGATTTAGAACATACAAGTTTAAATCCTCAGTTTTCTTCCTAGCTTTCTGGCCATGGGAAAGCTAGGGCCTCTTTGTGAACCTCAGTTTCCTCATATATAAAGTGAAGAAGTTAAAATGAATAATCTCTAAAAACTCATCTAGCTCTAAATTCTCCCATCAAATTATTTGTCCAGTAACATGTTGGGTTTTATGGTTCTATACTACAATTCTCAGAGAATCTTGGAAAACTAGAAAGGAGAATGTGGGAAAGAAAGAACACTTCACCTTTCAGAAAAACCTGGGAAAACTTAATAGCAACTGATACAAAGTGAAATGAGCAGCACCAGGAGAACACTGTATACAGTTACAGCAACATTGTACAATAATCAACCTATACCTGACTTAACTCTTCTAAGCAAGGCAATGATCTAAGGCAATTTCAAAAGACTTAGGATAGAAAATGCTGTCCACATTTAGAGAAAGAACTGTTGGCATTTGCATGAAGATCAAAGTATACTATTTTCACTTTTTTTTTTTTTTTGGTGGTGTTTTTTTCCTCCAGTTTGGTCTGTTTCTTCTTTTATAACATGACTAATATGGAAATATGTTTTACATGGTTACACATATGTAATTAATATCAAATTGCTTGCTGTTTTAGGAAGTGGGAGGGAAAGGGAGGGAAAAATTGAAACTCAAAATTTTGAAGAAAAAAAAAAGAATATTAACTGTTATGGATCTGGCTCCTTTTTTTTTTTTTTTTAAACAATGAGGTGATTCAAGACAATCCAATAGATTTGTGATAGAGCTACCTACATCCAGAAAGAGGGCTGTGAGAATTCAATGTGGATCCCAACATAGAATTTTCACTTTTTTTGTTGTATGCTTCTTTTTCTCTCATTTTTTATCTTTTTTAATCTGATTTCTCTTGTTCAGCATGATAAAAGTGGAAGTATGTTTAGAAGAGCTGTACATGTTTAACTTGTATTGGATGACTTGCTGCCTAGAAAGGGGGGTAGGAGAAAGAAAGGAAGAAACACAAAAATTTTGCAAGCGTGAACATTGAAAACTATCTTTGTATTTTGAAAATAAAAAGTAATTACCAAAAATATAAAGTGAATGTTAAAATTGAATTACATATAACTAGAAAAATAAAATACCATTTTTAAAAAGAGCATCTGTTCAATGCTATTTTGGTACAGAAGCCCAGCCAGGTGCTTTTCTTGGGCTGTTCTTCCAAGGGCATGTATGTGAGAGTTTTCCTAAAGCTTAGATATGACCCTCCCTCTTTCAATAAACTCCTTTGACTCCCTATTACCTCCAGGATAAAATAGAAAGTTCTTTGTTTGGCATTTAAAGCTCTTCACAACTTGACCCTTTCTTGCCTTTCTATTCTTTTCTTATACCTTATTCAATCAATCAATAAACATTTTTAAGCACTTACTATGTACCAGTTACTAAGTGCCTGGGGATATAAAAGACAAAAAGGAAAGTCCCTGACTTCAAGAAGCTTACAATAGAATGGATTCATTCATCTATTTATTTGTTATTTATTTACTTTATTCCCCTACACTCATTTTATGATTCAACTACACTGGTCTACTAACAATTTTTAAAAACAGAATATTTTATTTCTCTGTGGGTCTTTGTACTACGTGTACCTCATGCCTAGAATGTTGTTGTTCCCCAGAAAGATCCTTAGGAACTTGCTTCTCAGAATTCTTCAAATCTTGACCAAGACTTCACCTTCTATTAGAGGCCTTTCTCAATCTCTCCAGATGCTAGAACGTATTCCTCAGAGCTTGTCTTCCACCTATTCTGTGTACATGCTGTATGTACTGAATTATCTACAGGTTATCTGTAGCACTAGCAGGTAAACATATTGTGGGCAGAGATTGCCTAGAAGCATGTAGCTGATGCAGTGGATGGAAGGCTAAGCCCAGAATCGGGACCTAGGTTCAAATTTGACTCAAGACGCTTTCTACCTGTGTGACCCTAGAGAAGTCATGCAATCTTTCCTTAAATGTAAAGCTGTAAAACAGGAATGATAACAGCACGTATTTTACAGGGCTATTGTAAGAATCAAATAAGATAAAAATTTTAATGTGCTTTGCACATAAGAAATGTTGTATAAATGCTTATTTTCTTCCCTTCCCTTTTCTTTATATCCCCAGGGCTTACCACATAATAAATGTCTGTTGATTGATTACATCAATCAACAAAAGTTTCCAATTATTCTTGCATACATTATATCACATTTAAGGAATATGATTAACTATAGGTAAATCCTTTAATCCTGTTTGCCTCAGTTTCCTCAACTGTAAAATAAGAGTGGGGGAAAAAATGGCAAACCACTCCAGTACCTTTGCCAAGAAAACCCAAATGGAGTCACAACTGATTGAACAAAAGCAACAAGTGTGTGCAAAGACCTCTGTACTGAGTTGTTGAGGAGATACAAATTCTAGATGAGACATCATTCCTGTCTGTTTTGTAAGAGGATGGAAATCAGTGTGGTACAGTAAAAAAACAGTTGAGTCTGGAGACAGAGGACTTCAATTCAGGGTTCAGCTCTACCACTTCTAGCCTGTTGTGCTGTAGGTAAGTCATTTAAGAGTTTTGCCTCACTTAAATCCACTTTGCCCTTTGTCATTGGTTCTTTTTGAAAAGGAAAGATGATAAGCAACTCCCCCCCCCCCAGTTTCTCCTTTTGTAAAGTGAGGGCATTGGAATGAGGTGATTCAGGGCAATTCAAACAATTTTGTGATACAGAGATCTAGAAAGAGGACGATGAAGACTGAATGTGGATTATAACATAGTATTTTCACCTTTGTTGTTGTTTGTTGCCTGTTTTTTTTTTCTTTCTCCTTTTTTCCCTTTTGATCTGATTTTTTTTTCTTATGCAGAATGATAAATATGGGAATATATTTAGAAAAAAACAAAAGTGAGGGAGTTGGGCTAGATTATGCCTGAGATCGTTATATGAAACAGACAAACAAGCTAATTAATATGCAATGTCACATGGTGAGTGGTCTGGAGAAAGATAGGGACTGGTCCTGTGATTTCATTCATATATAGAAACCTATGTGAAGAAACTCCCTCTTACAAATGTAGGTCGGCATCTACTTTACAACTTGTTTTAGACTATTAGAGAATTATCTTAGGACAGTCTTAGAAAATTGCCTAGAACACAGAAAAAGTTGCCCAGTCACATGGTGGTTGTCCTTCATTCTCAAAAAGGAACAAGATGACATCACTATGTTGGGACATGGTACAATGTGTCTGGTTGTAACAATCAGACCAATACAGGCTTGGGTGGCTCAGACTAATACAAGCTTGGGAAGCTCTACTACAGGTCAGGCACAAATAGTACATGTGAACATTTGAAGTGGGGATTGTTCCAAATGTGCACATCTCCTGTTTGAGATCTTGCAATTCTGCTTTACTCATAGAACACAGCTCCTTCTTTGATGTGGGCATGATGTTCTAGGGAGTCCCCTGCCAGTGACTCCCATGTCTCATAATGGATTCTAATGTTCTTCAGAGAGCTCTCAAGAGTGTCCTTGTATTGCTTCTTCTGACCTCCTTGTGACCTTGTCTTGTATGAGTTTTCTGTAAAATAGTCTCAAGCAAATATATATTTGCCAGAGTGAAATAGGTAGGGTGTGTCAGTGGTGAGACTTGAACTTGGGAATTCTTGGTTTCTGGTCCAGCTTTGCTAGACTATATCGTCTCTCATAAATGAATCAAAAATGGAGCAGCTAGGTGGCAGAGTGGAAAGACTCAGGATGACCGGAGTCCAAATCCAGCCTCAGATTAGCTATGTGACCCTAGACAAATCGTTTTATCCTAATTGCCTCCAAAAAAAGAAAGAAAGAAAGGAGGGGGGGAAGAAAAGAAAAGGAGAGACCGATAGACAGATAGAGAGAAATACACAGAGAGAGAAAAAAAAGAGAGAAAGAATAAGTGCATCAGAAAGCACCTGCATTTTTCTATTCCACAAGACCTATGAAAATACTCACTTTATTTCTTATTTAAAAATAAATTTAAAAAGAAAAATATTTTTTAAAAAAGTTTTAAAAGAGCCTTAGAGAAGTACAAAGTCTCACCAGGCTTTATATGACACTTTAAGATTTGTAAAATGCCTTTAGAAATGCTGCCTTATTTGTTCCTCATAAAAATCTAGAAAGAGAGAAATAATCCAATTTCCAAATGAAGAAGCTGAAGCTCAGAAAGTATAAGCTGCTAACCCAGGGCTAGGTACCAGGCCTCAAGTCCCACAGTCTACATGAAACCTTTCCTGATCTCCCTAATTTTTTTCTTTTTTGGGGGAGGGGGAGATGGTCACACATTTTTATTGAAAGTCAGCAAATTATACAAATAACAAACATTAACATCATTTTACACTGGATTTTACATTTACAAAGGACTTTAGATAAATTATATCATTTGTGTTTTATAATCACCCATGTACAGTAAGTAGCAAAGGTAAAAAATATACTCATTCCTGGAATGAAAAGAACACAAAAATAATAATATTCTGTGTCTTCAAAGCAATGCATCTATTAAATGATAGAGCTTGACTTGCACCCAGAGCAAGACCAGATTTTGATTAAGTTCAGTTGATGCGTTATTGGGTGTTTATATTGGAGCATAGCTGACTTTCTGAAGAGGCTCTTTTGATAAATTAGTATTGGTATCAAATGATGTTCTCCTACCAATCACTCAATAGGAATGGTTTAAGATCACATGTCATGAACAATACCCATAATAGGACAAACACATGTGAGACTTGGAGCTGTTTCCCTTAGGAAATATCTAGGAAATGGGTAACTGGGTGGCAAAATTGATGGACCACCAGCCCTGAAATCAGGAGTACCTGAGCTCAAATATGGCCTCAGCTATTTACTAGTTGTGTGACCCTGGGAAAAACACTTAATCCTGTCTAGAAAAAGCTATTTCAGCATAAATATTATAAATATTTGAGGGTTAATGGAATTTCATTCTCTTTCCCTAAAGGAGGACAAAGAGAAAAGAAGGATCAAAGAGGCCCAGCGATGGAGAAGTGAGGAAAATGATTTATTAAGCATTTCTTCAAGGCATCATAAAATGAGATGGTTCCTTCATCACAGTCCAGCAAAATCCCTTGGATAGAATCATAAACTCCATAACTAAAGTAGGGAGCAGTAGTCATGATAGTATACCAATATTTATTCCTAATATATGAAAGAGGAATACATTCTCAGCGGAGAGAACATTACCATCTTTCCCCAATGACTCCTTGCATACACCGACTGTCCATTGCCTACTGTCTCCCAAACCAACCTCTCAGTAGGGGATTCCAGATTCAAAGACTTGAGTCCCCAAACTGATGCTCTCTTTAAATTGGTGAAAAGCACAATATGTTGGGAGCCTCCATGTGCAACACTTTCTCAGATTATCAGTCACAATGACAGGCACTTTCTGGATCTAGGTTCACATTCGCTTTGAAGCTTGTCCAATATGTTCCACATCACAGTGTGATAAAAGACAATCCTCAGGCTGGTGACAGTTTCTGGATAGGAATCTAAGAGTACTTCACACTGGTGAGTATATTTCCTGTCACCTGCAGAAGCTGGACATTGGGTTTCTGATAATTTTGTTCTATGACCACAATCACCTCTTCCTTTGAAGGTACTTGGAGAATCTGGCTTCACATTCTCATATGTTCTTTAGATGGCCCCATTCCTGCCTGGTCAGCCAGCAAAACCAACTCCGCTCTTCTTCCATCAGCAATTCGTGGAATCTTTTGTACCAAGCCATCAGACTCTCCCTCTGCGTTTGGCCCTTTTCCCTTCAACTATGCTCTTTCTGCCTCTCTTTAGTCAGCATGTTCTCAACTGACACCATTTCTCACTAGCAATGATTCAAAGTCCTTTGGACCTTGTCCCTAGAATCCTCTGCAGCTTTTATTGTAAGTTGTACTGTATGCCTACTATACTCTGGAGTTTGAAAGCAAAATGCACAAAAGAGGGCTTGGTCCTCCTCACAGAACAGTTTTTGCTCTGCCTCATGTCTATTACATAAAGTGCTTTCCTCTTTAATCTTCAGCAAGTGGGGTTTGACGTGCCTGGCCATGTTGGCCAACTTTTCTAGACTATGATTGTATTAGAAGTCTCTCAACTGGAAGGTTTTTGGCACTCAGGACAAGGACAGGTTTGGTCAACTTCTTCCAAGTTCCTGAAGACGAAGAGGTAGCAAAAGCTATGGTCACAGCCCAAGGTTACTGGGTACTTGAAATAGTCCATGCATAGACAGCAGCTCTTCGGTGAGATTTTTAGCTAAATGAGCCACATCCGTGTTTTCTGAGTAGAAACAAAAACTGATGTAGTCTCCCAAACTGATGAAAATGGGTTCTCAGCTTATGCTTATTTATCTCCTCAGATAAATATAATATATTTATATCTAATATATAAATCTCCTCCTCTGGATGCTTTCAGCTTCTCACCTTTTCTTCCACAGATATAGGTTTCCTTTGGGGTCTTCAACTCCAGAGTTGAGCTTTTAAGAATAGAGCCCTAAAACGAGTGTAAAATGTTTGCACTATTGTCTTTCTACCTAGGTTACTTATACCTTTGGAATCCAATTCTTACCGTTCAACAAGAAATTTGGTTTTACACACATATATTGTATCTAGGATATACTGTAACACATTTAGTATGTATGGGATTGCCTGTCATCTAGGGGAGGGAATAAAGGAAGAGAGGGGAAAATTTGGAAAAGTGAATACAAGGGATAATGTTGTAAAAAAAAAAAAATTACCTATGCATATGTACTGTCAAAAAATTATAATTATAAAATTAATTTAAAAAATGAATAGAGCCCTAAACTTAGATTATTGACCTGGTCCCTTTATATCCCAGTGGACTTCTAGGTAACTCCTCTCTGGTTCACACTTAGAAGGTATGGCCTCCTTAAACACCTTAGTGACTGATTCTGATCTCCCTAATTTCAATGTTTCTCCCTTCTGAAATACTTTGTATGTATTTGTATCTCTTCCCCACACCTTATATTTAATTTGGATATTTATGCATGTACTGGTTTTCTTTCATGTTAGAATGTGAGCTTCTTGAGGGTAAGCATTGTTTTATTCGTTGTATTTATATTCTCAGTGCCTGACATGTAGGAATAGGGATAGATATTGAATCTGTAATTTCATCAGCACAGAGAACTCTCAGGTCATGGTACTACTTCTACAGAGGGAGGTTGGCACTTTCTTTTTGCATTACCTAGAGCAGTGGAGTCAATCTCAAATAGAAATGGGAGGCAACTAAATTATATATAAGGATCCCTATAGCATCATATCAACTTAGAAAACCACATATTATCTTTGATCATATTTGTATTTATTTTGTTAATACATTTAAATGTATTATTGTTAAATAATGTTAATACATTTTAATCTTATCTGGGCTATACTCAGGAGGTTTATGGGCCATATGAAACAGCAGATATATTTGACACCTCAGGTTCTTATCCCTACTAGTCAAATATTTTGGTGGATTGGGGGTTGGGGGGAGTAGCAGGAAATGAAAAGGATATTAGGTTGGAGGAAAGGCCCCAGAAATATTTGTTGAACTCCAGATCCTGTTTGAAGATTACTGAACTAAAGAATCAGGCAACAAGATGATGCTTGACTGGTGATATGATGGAAATGGACAATATGACCTCAGTCCTGAGATGTACAGTAGCTAAGTAACAAAAAAAAAAAAAAACCAAAAAAAAAAAACCACCCTTTTTTTTGGCTGGTAAGCTGTAACTAAATCTGTTAATAAAAGGTATATCCAGTGGCCAAACTCTCTCTCCCTCTCCTTGTCGCTCTCCCTCTTTTCCTCCCTCCTTCTCACTCCCTTCTTTCTCTCTCTCTCTCTCTCTCTCTCTCTCTCTCTCTCTCTCTCTCTCTCTCTCTCTCTCTCTCTCTCTCTCTCTCTCTCTCCCACTCACCCTCCCAAGGGCTTTTGTCTGAGGAAGAAGAAACATTGTATGATTTTTGGTTGACAGAGAAGTAGGGGTAACAGATTGCCTTATCTCCCCCACCCAGCTTCTATATGTCTATGAATCCTGCCCTTTCTTGTTTCCCTGTGTTTAGTCTTCCCTGACCTTAGGTTAATGAGTATCAGAACAAACTATGGGTTTTGAAAGGTCAGAAAAAGCCATCAAAGGTCCCCGTAGCAACCAAAGCCAATAGCAACAATAGCATCACCCTGATGAGGAACCAGCCCAGAGGATGAACCTGTCTTGTTAAAATCCAGCAGTAAATCAACCTGACAGTCAAAACACTATATCCTGTGATCAAAGGAGAACCTAATTTGTCAGCTATGGCATACCTAGAAGTAAACTTGATGGGGGTGGGGAAGATGTTTTGTAGGAATTACTTTAAGGCTGATCCCACTCTCCCCACTGACTGAGTAATTGTGTAGGAGGAAGGTTGTGTGCCCCATTCCAAAGGGTGATTGATAGTTCTAACTCTTCTCAAAAATATCTTTTTGTAAAAGCTAATTGATATTAATGAAATCATAATTGGTTAAATTATATTGGAAAAAATATACCAAATGGGGGCTCATGAGTGATAATAATGGCATTAGAATCCTGCAGCCCCTTAAAGTTATCCATAGGACTCTTAGTGGACCAGCAACCAGCTCATGAACCCAATCTGCTAGTTCTTGTGAGAGCTGGAATAGTATGCTCAAAACCTTGCTACATGGCAAGTCTATAAGAACAACTTAAATCCACATATTTCCCTCATGGTTCATATTAACCAAAAGTTTCGGCCTCTGCCCAACTAGACCTAAGCGTCTAGATGCCTTGTGAGATATCTTCTCTCTTTTACAAAAGTTAATGCCTAGAGAAATTCAGAAGTTTATTTTGTACCCTGAGAAATTGGTGGAAAAATATGAGTTCTCCCACCACCATTCCATGAGATCTTTCCTTAGACTGATTAAGCTGGGAATTCTCAGAGATCTAAACTCTCCAGACTCACCACTATTTGGCTACAACTTCCCACTCCCATTGCTGCTCCACCCTTCCCCAACAGAAAGTCACAGAACTAGAAGAAACTCAAAGATCATGTAGCTAACTCCACCCTCTCTCTTTTTTAACAGCTGAAGAAACTAAGGTAACAATGTCAGCATGGGAAATAAAAACCAGGTCTCTTGACATTAGAGTTACCCAAACTAAAATACTCAAATAGATTTGTAATAATCTTGATTCAGAAGTTACATCCAGTGATACAGATCACAACATATCTCTGCCTGCCCAATCTGTACCACACTTGTCCAGCACTGAGGAGAATGCCTGGCATGTAATAGGCACCTAATAAATATTTATCGACTGCTTGATTCTCATCTATGACCTCCTATATGTTATCCAGAGAGAATCTACTTTACCTTCTCAAGACTTTCCTTGTTTTCTCCTAAAATCACAAGAATACCCGTAGACCACTGGAGGTCCACTTCTCATCTCTCAGAATGATCAACCCATCTTCTTTTTCTAATAAGCAATTCCTTGATGACATCTTTTATTCCTGTTCTTCAGAGTTCCTCATTGGTTATATGCTACAACCTGTTCACACCCACTATATACCTTCCCATTGCCCTCTGTGTAATGATTGTTTTTAATTCATTGGATATTATCCTACCCCGTGTTTTGCTGCCATAAAGCAATTCCAGTGGGATGTTGGTACTTATAAAATGGGTTTTTTAAAAATGCTCCTTTTGTCATAAAAATCCATCAAGGCATTAAACAGGGATACATATAGTTGCCAAAGGTTTTTGCTGCTGTGATGATTTCCATCATCAACTTGGACAGTGCAGTCCAAGTTGAAGAGCAATTCCCTGCAGATGATGAGATTTTTTTTGGTAGGTGACAGTGCAAAAGCTGCATTATTACAGCTGCATCTAGGAAAATAGGTCTGCAGTCATTCAAATGAGTTTGGCTTGAACATCCAAAGAGATAAGAAACACCAAATATATGGAGAATGACTAAATTGTCTGATTACAACAGTCATTTGGGTGGACAGCCTTTCCATTTTGTCCTTTGTATTTATATCCTGTGACAGATAATAGACTGATTGATTGGAACCAGAGTTGAGCAAAAGGAAGAGAGTAAGCTAGGTTAATTTAAGGAGATTGCAAAATATCCAGAGATAGAACTGTGAGGACTGAGTGTGGATCACAGCATAGTGTTTTCACCTTTGTTATTGTTTGCTTGCTTTTTGTTTTCTTTCTCATTTTTTTTCCCTTTTTGATCTGATTTTTCTTATGCAGCATGATAATTGTGGAAATGTGTATAGAACTGCATGTTTACCATATTGGATTGCTTGCTGTCTAGGAGAGGGGGTGGGGGGAAGAAAGGGAGAAGAAATTGGAACACGAAGTTTTGCAGGTGGTGAATGTTGAAAACCATCTACATACGTATTTTTAAAATAAAAAGCTTAAAAAAATTTAAAAGATTGCAAAATTCCTTTAATAACCCCAAACTTAAAAAAAATTAAAGCCAAGACAAAAATGAAACACACACACATACACATACTCCTTAATAGGAAACATCAGATTCTGTGATTACAACAAAAACAAAAAAAAAAACAAAAAGCAAACTAAAACGGCTCACCTAGACAATCAAATATCTGCGTTTGGCTGCCCTTTTTTGATTCAAGCCAGAGGTCTATGATCTATAGTATCCTGGAGTTTTTAACCTGGGATCTTTGGAAGCTTTTATTTTTACATATTGTGATGACTGTATTTCAATATAATTGGTTTCCTTTGTACTTCCGTATACTTTATTTTTCGCACTTAATAATATTATTTAGAGAAGGAATCCAAGGTTTCATAAGACTGCCAAAAGGGGCCACTCATATCCAGAGCGTTGAGTCCCTGCGTTGTACTACGTAAAATCCTCCACTTAGGCTTCCATGCGTCATGGTCTGCAGGACCAAGTCCCTTCAACCAAGCTACTCTGCGACCCCGCAATCAACATTTTATATGCTCCCCTTCCCCACACCCACCACATCCTAATTCTCTGGTCGGGATCACCCTCGGCCCTACCCTCCGTCCTATACCTAATTCGAAGCCCCGGGGAACAGTGGCGCTTGAAGCCTGGCATGGGGCCAGCTGCTGGCTGGGAGTTCTAGGAACTGCAATGTTCTGGGGCTGGCGCGGTAAGGAGAGGTGAGGAAGGGGATTGGGGGATCTGGTTCTGATCTAGCACAATGTATAAGAGGAGTCCTAGAAAACCCAGGAGTCAGCCTCTCTTTGGGAGGGATCCGCAGACGCGAGAGGAGCCTGCCTTCACTGGTAGAAGAGGTCGGGGCCGGGTTGGGAGGATGAAAACTTTCCTCGCCTCCGGCCCCTGGGAGCTAGAAAAAAAAAAAAAAGCAACTCATTGGGAGAGGTCCTGAGGAGTGAAATTCCGCCCCCTATCCTCTCGGTGGCAGCAACCCCAGGGGTTACAACAGCCAGCACCCTGGCCCGGACCCAGGCCGGCAGATGGCCAGGCGCCCCACCGGCTGTCCAGCTGCCGAAGGAAGGGGCCAGGAGAGCTGTCGGCGGCTGGGGGCGGCTCTCTTGGGCTCCGAAGGCAAAAGCTCCTCTCCTCCCTGCCCACTCAGAGGAAGCCTTCTCCATCAGCACCCCTATTCCCCGCAGATCCGCCAGGGTGAGGACTGAAGCATGAAGGAAGCATAGACATCACAGGGGGTGGGGGGATGGGGAGAAGACTCATCTTCAATCCGATTCTGGTACCACTTCAATCCTGGCCCTCTTCACCCCCAACCAGCTTGTCTCCCCCCAGTCTCATCTGTCCTTCAAGAAGCAGTTTCCTCAAACTCTCCTTTCATGGCTGGCTTTTTTCTGCTCCACCCAGTACACCTTCACCCTTCTTCAGCCCTCCTCCCTCTCTGCTTCCAAAAGTCGTCCTCCAGGAAAGCCTTCTGATTCTCCTGGCTAAACAGGCTCTTAACACACTTTTATTTCTAGCTTGAATTTTAATGACTTTCCATTTTCTTTCACTTTGCCTGGCTCCTCCTCTGTGTGGGTCCTCTCCTCTGACTGGAAATTCTTTGAAGGCAAGCACTGGTTCTATTACATCAAATTGAAGAGTCCCCTTTGGCCAGGCCCCCTTGTATCCATCCCTCACAGCAGGAGTCCTCAGTAGTAGGGTTGTCTCTGTGGATGAAAGGTAGGCTGTGAGCAGAGTTAAGGGGTATTTAGAAGAGACATGACAAGGAGATTCACAGACCAAAAATGAGAGATATTTCCTCCTTGAAGAGTTGTCAGAAAGTCAGTATTCACTGTCTCCTTCACAGGGGACTGAACATGATGACCTCTGAAAGGCCTCCTTTATAACAGATCATTATCTTTCCCACTTGTCCTTCTAGACGCTAAAAGGACAAAGGATTTCCTGAGGCCACAAGGCTGTGACAGCCTACAATGGAACCCAAGCTGAGGCAGGACTAACAATAGTCAAGGTGGGGAGCTGGCTGACTGCATACAGCATGAGTGCAGTAATTGTAATAAGGGGGGCTTTTTATAGTCTTTATAAATAGTCATTTTTCAACAACAGAAAATTCAATTTTGTGGCACAGAGGCATTTATTTTGTGGTCAGAGTCTCATGTTCAGTGGAGGTTCAAAGCCCATGATAGAAGTTAATGACATATAGAAAGGCAATTTTCAAATCTTGTTCAGGGGGCACAATTCTTTTATTCTAAAACTGAAAACAGGTATCCAGGTTTTCCCTGGACTTCCGTCCCAAAGAGGTGTTCTGGCCTCTGATAGAGTTCCATAGAAACACTTCCCAGGGCAGCCCTCCCTTCCCTGCCTTCTTCCCCCTTGCCCTGTTTCCATCCCCACATCTCTCGGAAAGAGCTGTGAGTCAGCCCCAACCATGAACTCACCCCAAGCAGTAAAAATAGCAAAACAAACAGGCCTCTCCCCCAAGCTAGGCTGGAGGTGGGGAGGCCAGAGAAGGGGGCTCACTGGCTCGGGGGAGATGAATTTTTCTCTGATCAGCTGAAAGGATGGGGAGTCTTTTGATGTCCTGAAGAATGAGCCCAGCATCCTTATTGCCCCCAGAAATCCAGCCACATCAAAGCTACTTAAGGAAGCTGGTTTGGGTGGGATGATGTCACACATAGAGTCACACACAGTCACACAGATTCACAGTCACACACATACCCCCAAAGCCACACAGATACACCCAGTCATACATAGGAGGCAGTGTGGTGTAAAGAGAATTAGGTTCACGACCAGTACTAGTCTAGGCTCTGCAACTCTCTGTGTGACCTTCTAAGGGCCTCAGTTTCCTGCTCTGCTAGGTCAGGGAATTGTTGGAGCATTCTGGGCCTTTAATCATTGTTTCTAGTCAAAATCTTCAACACTCACTGTGTTTCCAGTTTCCTTTACTAGACTTACCATCTGAGCAACAAGTCTTTAACAAAATGGTTGATCCAGAAATGGTTGCTGAATTGAGAAGAATGAATGACCCATACTGAAATATTTTGACCTTGGGCCAGCTTCTCCATGCATTCCAAATCTCTGCTTTTCATATGCTGACTTGACATACTCTCTGCCTTCTATAGTCTTCCCTGTTGTCCCCTATTGCATGGTTTAGAAACTCCCCCTCCCCAACAGACACACAAATGAAAAGGTAGATCTACTTCTGAGAAAATAAAATGACAAGTTGCAATCCAAAATCTAGTGAAAATGTTTTTTGAGATAGATATAGTTATAAATGTGTATATATGTATATTTGGATTATACAGCTATCCCTTCCACATCAGACTTTCCCTATTTCAATTTCGATGTATGGCCCAGGTCAGCATAAGAAATTAAATGGGAATTTTGGGGGGAGTTTTGCATGAGTATGAGGTAACACATAGAGGTGACAAAAAAATTTAGAAACTCAGAAATGCATTAGACGTATACATAGCATTGTATGATACCAACATATTTTATAATTTAATACCATAATAACTCAGACTTCTTTGATACAAAGGGAGGGTCAAAAAATTTACATAGATTTTCCAGATCGTGGGGCCACCTCACCTCTACCACTGGAGATGTAGAAAGGATAACTTTATGTTGTTTTGGATTATCTGGCATCTTAATATTGAATTGCTTTACTAGAACAAGATGATTAGAAATGATATGGTCTTATGGGAAGACCGAGTTTCAATTCAACAAGAATTTATTTTTTAATTGTATTTTCCTGCTAAATTTATTTATTTTTAATCCACATTACTTTATGAATCATGTTGGGAGAGAAAAATCAGAGCAAAAAGGAAAAACATGGGAAAGGTTAAAAAAAATAGAAAAAAGAAGTGAATGTAGCATATATTGATTTAAATTCAGTCTCCTCAGTTCTTTTTCAGGAAGCAAATGGCATTTTCTGTCCAAAGTGTATTGGGATTGCTTTGGATCATTGAACCACTGAGAAGAACCAAGTCTTTCATAATTGATTGTCACACATTATTGCTGCTATTGTGCATAATATACCCCTGGTTTTGCTTAATTGGCTCAGTACTTTTAATTAATTTTATTTTTTCTGGTTATACATGTATATTTACTTTTTAAATACATATAAAGAATTGTGTACAATGTATTCCTGGTTCTGCTTATTTTACTCAATATCAGTCTGTGTAATCCTTTCAAGGCTTTTCTAAAATCAGCTTGTTCAGCATTTTTTCATATACCATAACTTATTCAGTCATTCCCCAATTAATGGGCATCTACTCATTTTCCAATTCTTTGCTAGCACAAAAAAAGCTCTAACAATCATTTTTGCACATTTGGATCCTTTTCCCTCCTTTACCAACAGTCATATATTAAAGGCCTGCTAGGTGCAAAACATTTTATTCGGCTCTAAATACCCGTGACTTTCAAAAGTCAGTCACATGTAGGTATTTTCAAATATTTAGATATTTGGCATTGTGTATAAACAACCTCAAACAATTATAATAATTCCTTTGAAGTTTCCATGTCTTGGTCAGCACTGCTGACCAAAATCATTTCTAGGAGGATTAGGTATTTGTACATAATAGACTTGGTGGATAGGATCTGAGTTAGTCCAAAAGGAGAACTTCCAGAGAGGAATGGGGTTGTGGTATCCTCTTCACTGGAAAACAATGTAAGTTATTCTTTTTTCTCAGCAGTGCCTGAAGGCTGGAGGCAGAAGCTTGGAAGAGTTGCTCTCTCTGGGCCTCTCCCAGATGGAGGTATCTGGGACTCCGTGAGTCTCCTCCACCCCATCACAAAACTTCACATCGTCATCACTGGTTTGGTGGCTTGGGCTTGTTGCCTAATGGGGCTTTGTGGTTAGATTTGGCGACTGGGGACTCCTGGCTCTTATTCTTAGTGAAGGCTGCACCCCAAGGCATACAGTGTTGCTTGAGGTCTCCAGTTGCCCTCACCTCCAACTTGGGTGGAGGATCTAAATGTTTCTCTGAGAACTAGGTGGGTTCCCAGTCCTCACCTGTACCTGACAGGTCCTACCAGGCCTTAGAGAAAACAGAATGGACTTCCCTTTCTGAGCATCAAAATAGGAAAAGGTTACTTGCTCTGAGAAGTAAGAAGAGATTTGGTTTTGAATCTTAGTCCCTGTACCTATTAACTGTGTGACCTCAACTATTTGAGTCTTGATTTTCTCATCTATGAAATGGGAATAATATTTTCACTCTGCAGAATCATTGCAAAAGAATCTTGTACACCTTGAAACAGTATGTAAATGAATATTATTGCTGAGTTTCAAAAGATCTTCCAAACTCCAGAGAGAGGAGATCCTATTGCTTTCCTGCCAGGGTTCCCCATTTCTATTTGATATTCCTGTCTAAATTTAGGAAGCTCCTTATCTGAATTTCTGTTCATCTGAGCATTTGTTTGCACTGCTATCTGACTTCTATATGTCTAGCTATCCCATTTATCTGGGGTCTTTATCACCTGTCATGCCCGAGTCTTTCTTAGGACTCTGGTCACTGTCATTTCCCCAAATAAAAAAGGCATTGCAAGGGAAAGGCACAATGTCCCATCCACCTTGGATTTCTCAGCTCACTCTGTTGGAAGTGGGGAAAGTGACTCTTTCTGGATTACTTTCTGCCTCAGTTTAGGAGAAATTACCCTGGTTTGGAGATTGCTTTGGAATATTTCATTCTTCTAAATGCACAAAATCTTCAGATTTAGATGTATGGAGTCATAAAGATTACCTAATTCAACCCCTTTATTTTACTCTTGAAGAAGCCAAGGCAGTGAGGTATAATGGAGAGCACTGTATTTGGAGTCAGAAAGAACCTAGGTTAAATGCTCCCTTGTGTACTTATTTGCTGTGTGAGGCTGAACAAGTAATTCTTTTTGTGCCTTTTTTGTAAAGTGAAGACTTTGGACTCAATGGCCTCTAAGGTCACTTCCAACTCCAAATCTATGATCCTTTGAGGAAGCCCTACTAGCTTGTAATAATCAAGAGCTCACATTTATGTAATGCTTGCAAAGCTCTTTATAAGCATTATCTCATTGGCTCCTCACAACAACCTTATGAGGTAAGTGCTATTGGAATTACCCCCATTTTGCAGACAAGGATACTGAGAGTCAGAGATCTGAGGCACAACATGTCTTCCAGGCCAATTTGAGGCCAACATATCATCTATCCGGAACATTCTCTTCAAAAGGGAAGGTCTGCATCTTATTTATACTTATATCCTTCCCCACCTCCACAAGCCTAACACTATGTTCTGAACATAGCAGGAGGCTTAATAATCGCTTGTTGAATTGAATCAATTACCAATTATAGTTCTTTAAATAGTTAATCTATATTTTTATAGTCTATTATCCCTTATTATAGTTAGAGAATTTCACTTTTGTCACTTCTATAAACTCCTCTTTAACCAAAATTGTTAATTTTTCTAAAAAATGAACTTTTAAAATATGAACTTGACTATCAACAAACAAAAGTGTTTCAATACTGTAAAAAAAATCCAAAAAAACCCTATATATTAACCTATGGATTTCTGTTATATTCAATTTATTTTTACATATATGTGTATATGATTTTAAAAAATTAACAAAATTGTCCTGCTGCTCTGTCCCCTCCTGTAATTCTTTTGTTTTCTTCTGTTATTTTAAAATTTGTTTTACAGTTCTTTCTTTTTGGAGGGGAAGGGAACTCTATCATGACCCCCTAAGACAGAAGCTGCTCTGTCCCTTGAAATAAAAAAAAAAAATAGTTCAGCAAAATTGATGAACACATTGCTCATATAGGAGAATGTACATCTTTATGGATTTTATCTGTTGCTTTGTTTCTTGTCTATTATCTTATTATGGCAAAGAGAGAGCACAGACTTTGGGTCAGAATACTTGGATTGGGGCACCTAGAAGATATGGTGGATAGAGGACTGGCTCTGAAATCAGGAGGACCTGAGTTCAAATGCAGCCTTGGATATTTGATAAGTCCTTGCTATGTGACCTTGATTGCCTTAGCAAAAACAAAAAACAAACAAAAAGACCTGGGTTCAAAGACCTGGGTTCAAATCTCACCTTTAAAAGTTGAGACTTGGAGAATCTTGGGCTTCATTTTCTGTATCTTTCTAGCTTCAGCTAGATGGCCTCCAAAGTTCTGCCAGTTCTAGACCCTCTCAGGATCTTGGATCTTTCTGCCAAAAGACAGAAGGCACAAACCCAGAATCTAGCCAAGTATCTTCAACACAGTGTGTGATTTACAAAATATTCTTAAAACTTAGAAGCACCTATCATGTGCAACACCCTATGCACCTAATTCTATGTATGCATCAGTAAATTTAAAAAAAAATCACAGACTTTGTATCCATGGAGTCTGTATTCTAAAAAATGAAATAAGCCTCCAAAGAGAGGATCACAATACAGAGATGTCTCTAATTAAAGAAATTCTCTGACAAATGTTGGAGGGGATGTGGGGAAACTGGGACACTAATACATTGCTGGTGGAGTTGTGAAAGAATCCAGCCATTCTGGAGAGCAATCTGGAATTATGCCCAAAAAGTTATCAAACTGTGCATACCCTTTGACCCAGCAGCGCTACTACTGGGATTATATCCCAAAGAAATACTAAAGAGCGGAAAGAGACATATATGTGCCAAAATGTTTGTGGCAGCTCTTTTTGTTGTAGCTAGAAACTGGAGGATGAATGGATGTCCATCAGTTGGAGAATGGTTGGGTAAATTGTGGTATATGAAGGTTATGGAATATTATTGCTCGGTAAGAAATGACCAGCAGGAGGAATATAGAGAGGCCTGGAGAGACTTAAATCAACTGATGCTGAGTGAAATGAGCAGAACCAGAAGATCACTGTACACTTCAACAACAATGCTGTATGAGGATGTATTCTGATGGAAGTGGAAATCTTCAACATAAAGAAGATCCAACTCACTTCCAGTTGATCAATGATGGACAGAGGTAGCTGCACCCAGAGAAGAAACACTGGGAGGGGAATGAAAATTGTTAGCACTAATATCTGTCTGCCCAGGTTGCATGTACCTTCGGATTCTAATGTTTATTGTGCAACAAGAAAGTGATATTCGCACACATGTATTGTACCTAGACTATATTGTAACACATGTAAAATGTATGGTATTGCTTGTCGTCGGGGGGAGGGAATAGAGGGAGGGGGGGTAAATTGGAAAAATGAATACAAGGGATAATATTATAAAATATATATATATATATATAAATAATAAAAAATTAAAAAAAAAAAAAAAAAAAAAAAAAAAGAAATTCTCTGGGAAAGAAGGTACCTTTTAAGCTTATCTAATTGAGAGAAGAAAGGTGGGCAGCTAGATGACTCAGGGGATCGAAGGAAAAGCCTGGAATCAATAAGATCTGAGTTCAAATCTGGATTTGGATACTTGATAGCTAGGTAATTCTGGGCAAGTCACTTGACCTATGTTCCTCAGTTTACTCAACTGTAAAATGATCTGGAGAAGAAAATGGCAAATTGCTCTAGTATCTTTGCCAAGAAAGCCCCAAGTGGGGTCACCAAGAATCAGACAGGACTGAACAGCAACAAAATTTGGGAGAAGGAAATACACCGGCACTCTGCAGCAGAAGAGAAGAGAGAAACTTTGTCTCAAGTAAAAAGCTCAGCGATAAGATTACAGTAAAACACTTAGGAAGTGTTTTAAGGTTTGTAAAACACTTTACCCATACTGTCTCATTTGATCATCACAGCCCCTTGTGGTAAGGTCTATATTACACTCCCATTTTATAGCTGAGAAAACTGAGTTGTATAGAAATGAACTGACTTGCCACATAGCCAGTAAACATTGGAGGTACGAATCAAATACGAGTTTTCCTAATTCCAAACTAAGGCTGGATTTGAACTTATATCTTACTGACTCCAAGCTTAGCATTCAATCCATTGCACCTCCCAACTCCTGGATTTCATGGTTCTAGTGACCTGGGATCAAGGCAGATACTATGTTGAAGAGAATTATCTGTAAAGGAGCAAGTATTCACCTCTCCCCCTGCCTCCCATTCATTCATTATTTGGGACCTCTGAAGGTTCCAATAATGTCCTTAGAACTAAAATCAGGTTATTAAGGGTCATATGAGTCTAGTAGAAGTATGAAAAGAGAATCAATTTCTTGTGCAGCATGATAAATGTGGAAATCTGCACGAAAAAATTGCATTTGTTTAACATATATTGTATTATTTACTGTCTAGGGAAGGGGGGGGAATTTGGAAAACAAGGTTTTGCAAGGGTGAATGGTGAAAACTATCTTTGCATATATTTTGAAAAAAAAACTATTATTAAGAAAAAAGCTTTAAAAAAAAAGGACTCAAGAGAGAGAGACTGGAGGCTTCTGGGATACTCAGGTTTAAGGGACAGAGCATTTAGCTACTGTTGAATGAAGGGTTTAATTAAGATGGAACCAAGATAGTGAGGGGATATTACCAGTGATAGAGAAAAGCCTTACAAATAGCCTAAAAAGACTGGGCTTATATCCCAAAGAGATATTAAAGAAAGGAAATGGACCCACATGTGCAAAAATGTTTGTGGCAGCCCTTTTCGTAGTGGCTAGAAACTGAAAATTGAAGGGACCCACCAATTGGAGAATGGCTGAATAAATTGTGGTATATGAATATTATGGAATATTATTGTTCTATAAGAAACGACCAGCAGGATGAATACAAAAAGGCTTGGAGAGACTTACATGAACTGATGCTGAGTGAAAAGAGCACAACCAGGAGATCATTATATACTTCAACAACAATACTATATGATGATCAATTCTGATGGATGTGGCCCTCTTCAACAATGAGATGAACCAAATCAGTTCCAATTGATCTGTAATGAACAGAACCAGCTACACACAGAGAAAGAACACTGGGAAATGAGTATGGACAAAACATAACATTTTCACTCTGTTATTGTCTGCTTGCATTTTTGTTTTCTCTTCTCAGGTTATTTTTACCTTCTTTCTAAGTCCGATCTTTCTTGTGCAACAAGATAACTGCATAAATATGTATACATATATTGTATTTAACATATACTTTAACATATTTAACATGTATGGGACTACCTGCCATCTAGGGGAGGAGGTGGGGGGAAGGAGGGAAAAGTTGAAACAGAAGTTTTTACAAGGGTCAATGTTGAAAAATTACCCATGCATATGTTTTGTATATAAAAAGCTATAACAAAAAAATTCTGGAATAAGACTACCATTTCCATAACTGTACAATAACACTAAAAAGATGATTATATATGAAACTGAAAAAAATAAATAGCCCAGAAAGGAAACCTGCAAGGTTTGCTGCCTGAATGGTCACCTATTTCAGGATCTCTTTGAAGAACTGAAGAATACTAGGATAAGATCATAACTATAGAACTAGAAAGAACTCAGGATTCATTTCATCCTAATCCTTCATCTTGCAGATCAGGAAACTGTGACCCAGAGAGGGAAAGTAACTTTCCTAAGATCACACAGCATGATCTATAGGGAGAGAGGTACTTAAACACTTATTCTGGACTGAATAAGATCTGAATTTAAATAAATCTGACACATTAGCTGTGTCTTTTCTCCCCTATAAAATGGACTAGATCAGGGGTTCTTAACCTGGGGTCTGTGAATTAAAAAAAAAACTTTTTTTGATATATTTAACATATATTGGACTACCTGCCATCTGGGGGGAGGGGAAGAAGGGGAAAATTTGGAACAGAAGGTTTTGCAAGGGTCAATATTGAAAAATTACCCATGCATATATTTTGTAAATAAAAAATACTTTGATAACTTTATTTCAATATAATTGGCTTCCTTGGTAATCCCATGCATTTCAAAACATTATTCTGGGAAGGAGTACATAGGCTTGGCCAGACTGTCAAAAAAGTCCATGAAACACAAAACATTTTAGAAATGCCTTGACTAAAGGCTCCTTCCATGTCTATATCGATGTTCCCATTCATTGGAAGTGGACACTTGGAAATCCAGCCCACTCTTCACACCATTTTGCTCCCTGTCTGAATTCTCCAGCTCTGGGACTTGGTTGCTCCCTCCCCATACTTAAACTCTTATTTCTGGATGCTTAGCCACTTACCAGCACCTGCTTTCCATGAAAATGTGCTTTTCTTTTTCAAAGTCCTCAATAAAGGGATTTCAACCTCCTCTCCATTATCATTAATAACAGCTTTCATTTCTGTAGGTCTAAAATACTTTGCTTACAATAACCCTAGAGGCAGAGCAAGTAATATAATAACTCATATCTTTCTAGCACTGCAAGATCTGAGTTAAAAGCCAGTTTCGGACACTCAGTATCTGAGTGATTTAACCTCTTAGGCTCAGTATTACTAATCTGTAAAATGGAGATAAAATAATAGCATCTATTTCCCAGAGTTGTTTTAAGGAGAAAATGAGATAGCATTTGTAAAACACTTTGTACCCCCTGCAGTGCTACATAAATGCCAGATTAATAATTAATATTATAAAATTATTAATATATGGTATATAATTTGTATTTTATAATTAGTCATTAATATTATAATAGGACAGTGAAACTGTTCATTGGAAGGAGCTTAAAATCAGAAAGATTCACATTTATCTTGAATTCAATTTTGGTCTTGAAATGGGAAAACACTTAACCCTGTTTGCCTTCGTTTCTTCATATGTTAAATGGGTTGGAGAAAGAAATGACAAATCATTCCAATCTCTTTGCCAAGAACATCCCAAATGGGGTCTCAAAGAGTAAGATACAACTGAACAGTAACCCCATTATTTTTACAACTCAAATTTATAAAGTGCTCTAAGGTTTACCTAGTATTTTTCCTTACAATAATCTAGTCAGATAAGGAGGGCCTGGGGCAGGTTTATTAGCTCCCCTTTACAGATGAAAAAATTGAGGCTTGCTTTATGAACATGCCTAATGTCATAGTAAAAGCCTAGAATCTGATTCTTGAGCCCATTTCCCTCCTTACAATCCTTCACCACTGCCTTCTCAGAAGGTGAGTATTATTTTCCCCCTCTACCTGTTTCCCAAACCAGATGCTCCTTCAACTCCTGATATTCCAGATCTGGGCTCTGGGGTGATTCCAGGAGCTTGTTTCCCAAGTGGGAGGAAACTGGGCTGGGGAGGTGGCATTCCAGGCAACATGCCGGAGGGTGAGTCAGGGGTGGGACTGGGGAAATGGGGGAAGAGGGGAGGGACCAGTCTCACTTAGTCCAGGCTGGCCAGCCACATGTCTGGAGACTGGAGTTGGGTCACTTCTATTTGTATACATCTGCATATATTTTCTGACACAACCTTTCTTGCTCAGGTGAGAAGCCTAATGGCATGACCTACTGAAATCACACTACGGGGGCCTAGAAAACTGTGTTTGTTTTGAATAACAGACCTTTCTAAGTTATGATTGAGAATTTTGAGTTGAGGAAGGGCTGGTAGAGGAGGTTGTCAGAATTTCTATAAATCTAGGCTAGCATTGGGAGCCCAGAAAGTTGAGAAAGAAGAAGGAAGAAAGGTTGAAGTGAGAAAAAGAGAAAGAATAGGCCTTCCTCTTGGTGCTTATTCCTTTAGATACTTCCAAGAAGTTGGCCATGCCCCAACCCTATTTCAATAATTGGCTTACCAATCCTGACTACCCCAAATGCCAACTCTTAGCCTGATCCTAATTCTAATCTTTACCCCATGAGTGCAGTAGGGAGCTATATTAGGTGGCCTTGGTGAAGAGTGGTGCCTGGTGGACATCTAGAACTCTCAAAATACAAGTACACAAAATGGTCAAACAAGACAGATTCCCTCAACCCCAAATCTTTTTTGCGTACTTGAATCACCCCACTCCTACTCAGGGGATAAATTTGAGTGGATGAGTTCTTTCTCTGTCCTTCCCAAATAAAGGGGGGGAAGAACTAGGTAGGAGTGGAGGTCTGAGTCTCTGCTTTAATCTCCCTCTGTGGCTCTGAGTCCTTTCCCTTTCTCTCCAGCTGTCTCATTCCTTCTTCCATTTCCCTAAGAAACCCTATCCTCCACCTGGCTTCTCTGACCTTCCAATGTGTAACCGTTTTTCTAGGGGAGCTAATTGGAACAAATGAGAACTATTGGGGAGTTGAATATTCCTCCCCTTTCCTTCCAAGAGTAGAAGGGTCCTTTAGATCTCTCACCATCACCACCCACCTTTCAGATTGGCTTGCTGGACTCCATCTCTCTACACCCAACTCCCTGTCATGGCCTAGTTTATCGTTCTATTCCTCTCCTCAGTGGCTGCAGTTTCCCCAGCAGTCAGAGTGGGGAGCTGAGAGGGTGAACTGGCCGCCTCTCATTTACATTTCTTTACCTTAGCGGGATAAAAATAGAATCATTCCACAAACCCCACCTGCTCCAGCTCCTTCCACCCTGCATATCTATACCTTGATAATACCAGACCTCATAATAAATGATACAATTTAAAATATATGGATTTATTCCAGCCACTCACTCAGTCTACAGATCATTTTCTCTAGTCTTTTTCTAGTACACTATCCCCAACTATTTTTCTCACTGCGGCAGCCCGGATACTTCCATTAAACAGTTCACAGATTTGATCAAGCCTACCATTTTACAATATTTGAATATTAAAAAAAAAAAAAATTACCACTCCTCTGCAACCACACTTTCTCCTTGTTCTGTATGGACTTCTCTACCTCCTCCCGTTCCTGAAGAGTTTGAACGGATTTTTCTGTGGCGCCTGTACCCCATCCCCCAATTGCACACGTGTACACACACTCTCTCACTCCTTCATTATGACTGGGCGCCAGGAGCCCAGCAATTGACCGAGCTTTGTCTCCAAATTAAGAAATGTTAATTGGAAACTGGCAAAAATCTTTTCCTTATTAAACAAACACAATTTGAGACTGGTTGGGGTCTCGACTATTCAAGTCAAAATGAAGCAAGGGAAGTGCATATATGCGGATCATCCAACCCCGAGTCAGTTTCTTTTCCCGCCGGTCCTGAGCGGCGAGGTCCATAGATTTGAACCACCTGAAAGTCGCCTTATAAGAAATGTCCTTGAATTCCGGCCAGAGCTCCAGTTTTGAACCACAATGGAGTGAAGGCTAGAGACTCCCTTCCTTCCTCCCCCAAATTGTCCACTCAATTCCGGGGACTGGAAGGCTTTATCAATTCAAGTACCGATTGCTCTTCTTGCGACTGTTTTCGCCAGATTCGTTTTATGCGGGTTTTGCTTTCACTGATTTCATTTGGCTTCCTTTCTTCTTCTTGCTTCTCTCCCTCCCTCCTTTCCTTCTTTCCTTCTTCCTTCCATCTTTCCGTCCCTCCCTCCCTTCCTAATGTGCTAGGAGCTGGCGAAATTACAAAACTTAGAGAAGACATAGGTTCTTGGATCTTGAAATCAACTCAGTCCTATACACAAATACACATAAGGGACAGCTACAGATAAAGAGAAAAGCAGCAGAAAGCTTCAAGCCAAGTATTGTGTAAAGTTCTTGCAGACATGCCTGAATCCCTTTCATGGCTCATAGGTCTCCTGCAGTATCTCGCAAAGATTCAAAGATATTTTTTTTCTGGTGTCTGGGGAAAATGAGTTTCAAACCCAGAAAGATTCTTCGTTGTCTCCCTCCCTCCCTGACAGGTCCAAGGACTGAGCTAGTTCTGAAACAGAACATTTTATTTTTGTTTTTTCTCTAAAAGTGAGCCTGCAATACTCTTGTCTCTCCTTCAGATTTTCCAGACGGATCCTAGTAGATTCCACAACCCCTGTTTTGGATCCCTGATCTAAGTTACTTGCTTTGGAAGAGATTAAAATCAATGGATCTCATTTCGACTCAGTTGCAGTGTTGTGAGGTGTCTGTGTGGGAGAACTGGAGAGAATCGTGGTAGGTGGGAATTCATAACGGGAGAGTCCTTTGGTGACTTCTTCCCCTATTTCCATCCTCAAGGAATCATACATACATATATGCATATATATGTATATATCTACACACATACATATACTACATAATGCAGGTATCTACACGTACATATATTATATAAAATTGTAGCTCAGTTTAAAGAGCTTTTCCCCCTCTAGCCCGATTGATTGGGAGAAAGAAAGGAAGTGAAGGAGGGTGCCATGAGATGAGCATTGCTGAATCTAAAAATTAGAAAACTTGTGTTCGAATCCCGTTTATGCTACTATCTGTATTTTCATGGACAAGTTACTCCTCATGAAATTATTTGTCAATTTCCCAAGTTGCTTGAGCCTTTAAAAGCTTGTTTTTCTGTAAAATGAGCTGATCGAACTCGAAGGCCTCTATCCCCTTAAAAGATTGTGATCTTGTGAAAGGAGAACACTAACCAGGACTGACTTCGTGGACTTGACCATCAGAGAAAGCAGGGATCTCAAACGTCCTGGCTTGAGTGCTATCCCTTACCTCATCGCTTTGTGATTCTCTTCCTCAAAACACACCCAGAACATAGGGCACTGTCTGAAACAGCGTGCACAGCCAGGATTGGAGGGGCCCTCGCGGTGGGGGCCCTAACCAGACAGGCAGGCATTCTTCACTTCTACGTTAGCTGAATGAAGTAAAGGTCAAACAAAGAACGGCCAAGATTGGGAGCAATTATCCAGATATTTCAGGAAAAGGAAGATTTGAACGAGTGTTGAGAGTATCTGGTTACTTTGTCCTAACAATGACCAGGAGGTTTCAGGTCGGTGTGGACTTCGGGTCTCGTGTGCGAGAAGCGGAAAGCAGAGAGGCAAGAGCAACACATACTTCATTTCGTTAGCTATAATGCAATACACTACATCAGACATTTATTAAGCTCCTGCTGTGTGGAGAGAGGGGTAGCAGGTGCCAGATGATGAGAGAAATGGATGACGTTTGGATGAAAGGATGTTCTTGCCCTCAAAGACCGTATAGTCGACCACAGATCGCTTTAGATTAGCACAGTTGTACAAGCCGAGAGTCTCAGAGGCGAAACCAAAAGCTCTGAAAGGTGTGGGGGGTGAAGGTCGTTAAAGATTGGGAGGATGGGTAAGGTAGGACTTCCTGAAAGAAGAGGACATTTAAGTGAAGTTTTAGAGGACGAATTGAGGATTTCAACAAGAAAAGAAAGGGAGGAAACTCAGGCAGACACCAATCGGATATTTCGGGTAAAAACAAGGAAACAAAAATCACTTATGTGCTTGTAGGGTTTTCAATACGCCTGACTTCTTCAGTCGTTTCAACAATGAAGCATCTACTGTAAATAAGAACGCCGGGAGTATTAAAACTGTGCGCCACAGTTGGCTGAGACTGCAAAAAGTAAAAGCACAATCCCTGCTCTCAAGGAGCTTTGATTACGTCTCTGAGAAGTGAGATGTACACACGCAAATCACCACGATCCAAGGTAGTACGTGCTAGGAGCAAAAAAGAAGGTACAAAGTGAACTAAGATACTTGGATTGAACAAGTCACGTGAGGATATCAAAGAAACAGATAAAGTTAGATATTGGACCATCTCTGGAGTTTCGCTATTTTAACAATAGCTTTCTTTCACTGTGCTTTAAGATTTAGAAAGTGTTTCCCTACATCCCTGTGGAATTCGGGTTGGGGACAGGGCCGAAATGCGTTAAGTGCAGAATGCTATATATAGCCATTCGCAAGAGACCTGGGTTCCCGTGGATTTGTTACCACTTCAGTTCGGTCAAGTCAATCCCTTTCCTGGACCTCGTTTTTTTCAACTGCAAAGTGGAGAAAGTTATCCCTGCCCTGCTTGCAGCCACCCAACCAACCTCCCCCACCTATCTGCGTACCCCCTTCATAGAACTGTTGCTTGGATGGATGGGTCTGTAAGTGGTCCCTCTCAAGGTACCATTTCTAAATTAGTGTACGAGTAGGCGTTTCTTGATTCAAATTCCCTCCACATTCTCCTTTTCTCCTGTCCTTCTGGAGAGCAACTCCTATTTCCTTGACCGCTGGCTTGACCCTCAACGCCCTAGCACCTACCTATCCTCAGGTTGGTGCAACGGAAAGATCAGTTAGGTATAGAATTAAAATACTTAGGTACGACTATCTTAGCTGTTATTTCTTAGTCCTTTTTCGAAAGTCATCCGAACATATTTGGGGCTCGGATTGGTCATCTGCAAAGTTGAAAAGAATAGATGATAGTTTTACATCCTATGAACTTAGAAGGAGAGGAATATATTGCCTTTGTGCTAAAGTCTAGCAGCTCATATCTCCAGATGAAGTCGCACAGGAAATCTAATGGGAGAGATTCAATCAAAACACGTCTTAGGGGGATTTTAGACAGCCAGCTAGGTGGGAGGGCTACAACTAATGTCACTTTCATTACTTTCCTTTGCGGTTTTGTTTTGTTTCCCCAGAACCCTGGTTCCAAAACCCGATTAAACTGTTTCTCAAAAATAAATAAATAAATAAATAAATAAATTTAAATTCCATTAAGATGTCGGAATTATTTTGGGGGAGCAGGGTAGGGAAAAGCAGAAGTGTCTGGCCCTAAGTAGTCCTCCAGAGACAGGTGGGACCACTTATCCTTCCCCAAATTTGACAGAGTAGAAATTAGGATTCCAAAAGGGGGACTTAGCCAGGGTCATCAGCGGCAGCCAGTCCAGAATTCTTTCAATTTCCAAAGTTTACTGAGGTATGGGGAAGGGAAGGGGGAGACACAAGAGCTCTGTTACAAAGTCCTGGGACTATATGAATGATCTCTTGCTATCATTTCCATCCTCCTAGGAGCTTGGTTTTTTCAATGGAAGAGTAAACCATATTCAGGATATATAATGGACTCAAATTGAATGGAACCCACAATAAAATACAATCACAAATATCTCCATGAAGATTAGTTCTTATAAATTACTATAGCAACTTAAGTTCCATAGTTTGTTTTTGCTTTCAGCCATGTTGCCTCTATCCCTCCAGATTACATATATGGTAAACATAGTTGAGAACTTGGTGAATTCAGAATTTTTGACTTGGGAATAGAGGCTTCAGTGTTATCTCTGTTACTAGATGAGTGGTACTAGCTGAATAGTGTCTTGGGAAAGTCATTAGGTATATCTGGGCCTTCTTTGTAAAAATAAATGAAGGAAATTGATCTACATGATGTTCAAATTCCACTCTTTGAGTTCTAAATCCTATGATAACTGTGCTTTGACTTCTCCCAATCCACAATCCCTCTTGCTTCCTATTTCAAGAATATTTCTAGTGTAGATGACTACACTGTTAAATAAATGAATATTTATCATCTACTGTTTGCAAGGTCCCTATGCTAGGAACAAAGAGGGATATGATGCCCTCTATTTCATGGAATTCTTCCTCTAATATGAAAAAAGTAAATTGAGGAAAGGTAAGACAAAATACACAATGAGGTTAAGTTACTTTCTTAGAGTCACACAAGTAGCCAGTGGTAAAATAAGAACTCATGCCAATCTGTTTACATCTTGTCTTTCCCAATACTGAGAACCTCTATGATTGTTGTCTTCCTGCTCTCAGTAAGGTAAGAAGTGAAGAAAGCAAACAAGAAGAATTTCCTGGTGATGAGCAGGGAGAGACGAAGTAGGAATCCTTGATGTGGGAATCAGCTCTAGATTCTAGTCCTAGCTTTGTCACTAAGTTACCTTTGGAGACCATGCAAAGTCATTCGACCTTTGTATATCTCACTTTCTTCACTTGCACAATAAATCATTTGTTCCTAAAGTTCTTTACAACTTGAAATTCTATGACCTGATAGCCTCCACATTCACTCTTCCATCTACCTATCTTCTCCCACCTGGCCTGTTTCAGAGATTGTTTCTAAAAGGGGAATGTGCTGATATCTCAAAGCATCAAATTCAATTCAGTTTAGTGCCTTACTTAAATGCCTATTATGTGCAAGGGACTTGCTAAGAATACAAATCTAACCCAACACTGAGACTTGTCTTCTAGATGCTAGCTGGAGAAAGAAAACTCTCTTTGCAAGGGTGAGGGACTATGAGGTATAGAATATTATATGTATTGTTAGACATAATTAACAATGTTTTTGGGTTTGTGGAGTTTTTTTTTTCTTTCCTTTTCAGTTTTTGTATCACAAGATGATTTAAAAGGGAAGAAACACTCACAAATTAACATAACAAAAGACACCTTTTTAAAACAGGAAAATAAAATTAAGTTCCAAAAGTTGTTGAAATTAATTGAATTATAATGCAAAAAAGAAATGGAGAATGGAAGGACTGAATTCAAACTGGGTTTTGAGCAGCCCTTTCAGATGTAGGGGACTGGAATCTGAGACTCTTCCCAATCATTCCCTGTCCCAATGTCTGGGGTGCTACAATGGAGTTGGGACATTTGAGGTGCTTAGAATCCCAGTGCCCCCCATTCAAGCTACATGGGGCAGAGCAGTTCTTAAGTGAAGAAGAGAAGCTAGGGTGAAGGGTTAGAGAGTGATTAGAACTTGTCAGCAGACAAAAACTTTAGGGTGATTGTATCCTCTTTGCTTAAAGACTTGCACTGTGGCTGGAAGGAGGGACAAGAACTGGGTGTGTGATCAAAGAGAGAATTCCCAAGAATAAACAGCTTTTCTAAATTTAAAATTGTCATTCTTGTCCCTTATGGATGAGGAAGATGAATGGGATTTTCAGGTAGCCCCAGGAAGTTAACCCTTCTTCCCTCAAGTAGAGAAGAATCCCAAACCTAAAAGCCCTCATAGACATGGGTTTTCCATTTGCCCTGATCTGGGCTCTGAGTTTTCTTTCTTGGAAAACTAGTTTCTTTCCCTCTGGCTTAGTAGGTGTCCAGTTTCAGCCAGGTTTGCTGCTCTTAAAGGTACATGACCCTCATATGGGAACTAATAACCTTACTTTTCACTCAACACCTACATATATAAGTCAATACCAGAGGATGAGCCTTCTTATTTTCTGCCTAGCTCTTCAACCATTTTTTCCTGTCCCTTACCCCAAACCTAGATGACACTTTTTTTCCTATTCTAAAAGCCAGTCTGGGATACTCTCATTTCCTTTACAATACCCAGGAGATGCTCACTCCTCTTGCTCAGGCTCTTTGAAAGCATATGGGTATGAAAAGTATTCTTGACCAGAGTCCCAAATATATAAGTACAGTAAAAAGATAGATCCTTATTTTATAGGAGAGGAAAGCACAAGGTATCCAGTATTCTTTGCTTCCATTGAATATCAAAGCTTGTAGGGTACTTAGAGATAATTTTCATTTGAATGGCTAATGGTTGAACTTAGACTAAAACCTAGATTTCCTGATTCTCAGATAGAAATAACCTATATCACTCCCATGTGCCCAAAATATACCAAAGACCATAGAAAGATGTTTAGGAGAAATTTTCAAGGTACCATATTTAAATAGCACAGGGCTTTACTTTTATTCCAGGGCTCAATGACCAATGGCATCAAGGCCATTCCTTGCAGACGCAGTCTGATCCTTAATAAATGCAAAACCTTGCATTTTACTATTTACTGAGTAGTCTTTTGCTCTTAAACCATAGCATCTAAGATAGGAGAGGAGGGAGAGGAATCTCCAAGATCATGAAATTCAAGCCTTCAATTCATATAAAAATACCCTCTATGAATCCCTTAGAAGTGATCATTCAAATCTCCATTCTAAAATATATTATTGCAATTAAATAATGCTACAAAACCATATAAGTATATGCCTATATCCACACCCATAAAAACACAAAACTTTAACCGTATTATTTTAGAAAATGTAACCAATACCAGTCCAGTAACAGTTACTGAGAGAGTGGATGAACGTCTCTGGCATATGTATTCATACATATGTGAATGCGAACACTGTAGCATACTTTGATTATGTAACTGTCTTTATATGTGTAAAATCAATTATGATTATAAGCACATTTGTTTATGTTTTTCAAATTTTTTCTCTTAGGAAATAAGAGAAAGCCCTGGTTTTCGGATTTTAACGGCACTACTGACTCAAATCAGGTGTATTTCTGGGAGTCTCTGGAAGATTTATTAAGGCCTCCACTTGTATCTTCCCATCACCCCCAAATCCTCTTAGGTCAATAATTTGGTCGATGAGAGTTCACTCGAAGGGTTTTGGGCCTATAGAGAAAGGTTTTTAAGAGGGCACTGAGAACAAGGCACTATGAATATCTGATTTCCGAAGCAGAGAGCTGTGTCCTGGAGGCTGCTCTCATCTCTAATTTTGACTCTTTCCCTTGGCCTAAAATATATTCCAGCAGATCAAAGAACAATGAGTTCTGAGATTGACAAGAGGCTCAGAATTGTCCGGGACCTAGAGAGAAAACTCAAGCCATAGCGCGTGTGTTACAGGGCAGGTGCTTGAGGTGTGTGTGTGTCTGCGTGTGTGGAAGGGGGTGTGTATTCAAAACACGTGAGCCGAGGTGGCTAGGAGCAGGTTTCCGTTCTTAACTCGCGGCAGCAAGCGACCTTCCCTCCGCCCAGGATCTGTTTACCAACAACCTCGTTAAGCACGGTTCGCCGCGGCACAGCTCCACATTCCGAAGAGCTGAACCTGCAGCTCGTCCTCCCCAGCCTGCAGCTGCCTGGCTGGCCCCACCCCGTCCTACTGGGGCGGGGTAGGCCCGGGCCGGGACCTGGGCCTGGAAGAAGAGTGGTGAGGGGATGAGACTGGAGGATATGTTTTTTGGTCTCGGAACATTCTGTTTACTGACCTTTCGGAGCAGGGGGACAAGAAAAGATCCGAGCCCTATGCCCCTCGTCCCCAAGAAAAGCAGTAGCCAGACCAGGAGCAGGAGGAAAGTGTCAGTGTGGGCTCAATCCCTGCACCTGTCTTGCCTCCTTACTCCTGAACCTCTTTCCCTCTCCTCAACTGCCTCTGCCCAACTACGATTCAGAACCGATTCACCCAGGCTTTTCCTCATCCGGCTCCGCAAGTCTCAAACTGTCTTCTCTCGGGGTGAGAAGCCTCCTCAGACTCCTGGGTTTCCCCATTCTTTAAGCGAATTTAATGATCTTAGAGCATCTCCCTCTCAATACCCAAGATCCCGTACACAGATCCCACCTTACAACTTTGCTGAGGTGAATTATTCCTAAGGATTGCTGGGGGGCGTGGTCTACAAGGGGCTCCGTGACGTCCTTCAGCGTTTTAGCCAATCCTGAACGCAGGGTGGGTGCCCCACCCCATCCTAGACGCCCGAGAATCTTAGCCTGTGGAGTAGTGGAGGGAAAGGGAGGGGGCTTGACGAACTGGGATGGGGGGAGGGTTAAAGTTGCGGGGTGGGGGCCTAGGCCCCTCTCCCACCCCCTCCCCCTGGTTCACGTTCTCTGCGGGAGGCGGCGTGGGGAGAGATTTTCCCCGAGATTTTAAGTTCGGGAGTGGGGGGAAGGCTCATCGGAACCCAAGTATTCTGGACTTGGGGAAGGGAGAGCGGCGGGAGGCCAGGATAGAAAGGGGAAGTGGAAGAAGGTGTTGGCCAGGCCATGGATCTAAATGATGCCAGGAATTTTTAGGCCCAAGGTCACTGTAACCATGACCTCTTTGCCTGCCACCCTCCCGGGACCCGATGTCCCTAAAGCCTCCTTCCAGAACTACCCTCCTGTCCGTCCGCCCGCACACTCCCTTTCCTCGTACCCCTGTGGTCTGCAGACCTCATCCCCTGAGCCCCCCGAAGGGCCCTATCCCGGAGCTCCGCAGCCGTACGGCTTCGCTGTAGGTTACCCCTATGTCAGCCCCACAGCCCCCAGCGGCCCCCACCTGCCTTACCAGCAGCCCGGGACCGCCTCGCTGCATCTCCGTAGCCCTGCAGTGAATCTGCAGGCGGTAGCAGGTAAGGCGGAAGCGCCGGGGGAGTGGGTTATCAGACAACATTGTTCCCCGTTTCTGGCGAATCCCCGGTACCTGCTTTTCTCCCTGTTACTTTGCCCTCCAAAGGTTGAGCGCAGATAGCGGGTTGAAATCTAACTTATATTCGACTCGACCTAGGAGTGGGGGGGGAGGGAGGAAGAGAAGGAGGGAGAAAGGTTTGGGGCGGGAGGAGGGGTGAGGGGGTGGCAGGTCGATCCTCTTTTCCTTTCAAGTTTGACCTGGTTTCGATTTGCAGTTGGGTAAAGCCGGGTCCGTTCCCTTCCCGCTCTCCACCCCCTCCCTCAAATCCACGCAGTAGGGCTTGTGTGTGTTCCTACATATAAGGAGAAAATTGAAACAAACCAGATGTATATTTTTGGAAAAAGTTTGTGTGTGTGTGTGTGGCGGGGGCGGGTATGTTGGGGTTGGGGGAAGATACTTGTGTTACCTTTCTCCAGAACAAGCTTCCCCAAAAAAAGAATCGCCTTTCCTTCCGATACCGGGAGGGAGTAGCTGTCTTTCCAAGCTGTTCTTATACTAAACCCGCATTAGGAGAAATCACAGCCGAGCCAGCGGGCTGATTATTGTGGGGTGAAGAGAGGGTTCGTTTGGGACTTTGTTTCTCCACCCTCATCATCCACCAAGTCCCTATGAGTTTAACAAAAAAAAAAAAAAAAAAAAAAAAAAAAAAAAAAAAAAGAGAGAGAGAGAGAATCCATTTTTTTCTGAGGGAAATTAAATGGGAGAGACTTCGGCACAGTTTCGGCTCTGATCATTTAGGGATCTGGAAGTCTGCGAATCGGGATCTTTTTTCCTCTCCCCCCAATTTATTTCCCTATCTTTGATCCTTAGGGGCATGGCATAGGTCTCTACACCCCTCTTTTAAATCTTTGTGTGAGAGTCATGTCATTCCTAAAATAACGGGCAACAAAACAAAACAAAATCATGCTGGATTTTTTTTTTTTTTTTGACTCTTTCCCGGCTTCGGAGAATCCAGCAACAGCAGCGTTGGTCTATGAATTAATCTCTTTTCGGGGAAAGGTGTACAGAGTACAGTGGACAAACATCACAGAAAAACATTGGACCCTTGGATGGACGGAGAGGCTATCACCCTTAGTAAAAATTTAGGTGGATTCTCAAATCCAGCAAATACAAGCTATGCCATTTAGACCTCATATAACTTCATGCACAAAGAAATATAGTCCAGCTGCCTCGAAGTTACACAAACTTCCATTTTTCTATACACACAAATTCATGCTATTTGCACACAGCCTCACATATAACCGGTGCCCTGTAAATGCACCTGGTTGCACAGTTAACACCCCACATCACCTTCGGAGTTAGCCTAATTGTACCTAATTGCTCCCACAATTAGACTCTCACAATGATACACACACCCTCAGTAATCTGCTCCATTCAGGCTATCTTAGGTTCACTATCTATACAGTGACACTCTCCTTTAGTGACATACCAAGTCACTATCCTTCACACAATCACAGCAAGATATCCCTGCCCAGCCTTTCTTTCTAGAGCTTAGTAAAATACTTAGAACTACAAAATGTCAGCGATGGAAACCCCTTCCCCTGCCTATCCATTCCCCAGTCTTTTGATCCAACTCCTAAAGAGAGAAGGAAATAAGAGCCATAGTAAGCAACTTTTTAAAGATCACAATATAAAGTTAGTGGCGGATTCAGGCCTTCTGATTTCCTAAGTCAATGTTTCTCTGAATGTGGACCATTCTGCTCTGACTCCAAGAAGGCCCTGGTCTCTACCCCAAACATTGTGACACCCATTCTTTCAGTCTGCAGTTTCTGAGAATTCTTTTTGCCCAGCCCAATAGTGCCATCTTCCCTGAAAAGATCTGGCCACCATACCCCTCTATAGTTAGGTGGTGATTAAAGAAAAGGAAAGTAGGAATCTCCATTCCTCCTAAATCACCTTCCCTTTTCTCTGTCATCTGTACTGTTTGGAGCAAAGGTATGTTATGGTTTTGTGGTAGTTGGTTATTGAGGTTTTTTTTTTTTCCCCTCCTCAAAAAAAGAAAACTACTGAGGGTGTGTGCCTCTGTAGATTTGTTCTGTTGATGTTTTCTATTGACTTTCTAATCGCCCTTCCTTTGTTTTCTTTAACCCAGGGAAAAAGAAGAAAAATTTTTAAAGATTGAGGTTTTTTCCTTGCTCTTTTCTCTCCCGGGTCCAGTGAAGAAAAATTTCTGACGAAGAGGCTCTTCTCTCTTCCTCTTTCCCTCCCTTCTTCTCACTGACCTCCAGTCTGTACTTCTCTGGGAACCCAGACCTTATGATCTGGAAACTGGGTGTTTGGCATTCCCTTTCCAAGGAGTGGTAGGTGCTCTCTGCAGCACCCCTTTTTGAGGGCTGTTTCTTTGCATGTGATTTTTGTGGCCTCTTTGCCTTGGAAAGGCAGTAGTTGGGATCACGAGGAGGGGTTTGTCTTTTGCTATTTGGAACTTTAGAGATGAGTGGCAAGGAGGGTCACCTAGGGGCTTCTGGCAGCTTTTCTGAAGGCAACCTTTAAAACAAATCTCCGTGATTGTTTGCAGTCGCTAGAGCTGAACTACTTGTCACTTTCAGGTTTTGCCTCTGGGAGAGAATCATTGGGAGCCGTGGCATAGACAGTGAGAAGGGAAAAAGAAAAAGAGCAGAAATATTGGTTACATATACTTGTTCTTAGGGTCATGGGCTCTGAGGGGAAAATACTTAGGCCACAACTGCTAACATCTCTCTCTCTCTCTCTCTCTCTCTCTCTCTCTCTCTCTCTCTCTCTCTCTCTCTCTCTCTCTCTCTCTCTCTCTCTCTCTCTCTCTCTCTCTCTCCCTCTCCCTCTCCCTCTCTTTCTATCCCTCCCTCTCTCGTCCCTCTCAGTCTATCTCTATCTCTCTGTCTCTCTTTCTCTCTCCTCCTTCTTCCCTACCTTCCTCTCTCTGTCTGTCAGTCTGGCTCTCTTCAACTCCCACTCCTTGTGTTCCCATTATACCCAAAGAAATCATCTGCACAGGTGGTTCAGATTGGATTGTTGCTCCACTGTTTGTCTTGGACTATGTAGACACCATGAAATATATAGGAAGTGTGTGGGGAGGGAAAGAAGAAAAAAATATTTCTTCTGGAAATTTGGGGTGAAAGTTTTTCTGATCATAGCACCCTCTGCTATGATTGGTAATGGTTGGGTGGAGGGCAGATGGCCTAGTCAGGAAATCGTTCTCAAGGGTGGGGAGATGAGCAGATGTAGACCAGGATGGCAGTATTTCACTTAACTGGATCAGAGACCACACAGTGAAATATATACAGATATACAGTTTTCTCCTGACACATGTAGAAAAATACCAGGTCAGATATTGAGACACCCAACCAGATGTTACTGCACAGGGATACACAAACACACAACTGCTGCACAATGAGACTCCTTGACAAACACAGATAACACACATATTCAAAGAAAAAGCCGATACAAATGAGAACGCACACAGAGCAGAATAACACAGCATCCATAATAGCATTGACATGGTACTTTAAGGTTTATAAAGCTCTTCGGGGTTTGGTGTTTAGGGAGGGTGCCTCCAGGACCTTAATAATGGGTAATGGAAATGGAATAAGAGAAGTTTGCTTGAAGACAGGGGATGTTTTGTTTTGCTCACTTCCCAGGATAAACCACCTCAGCAACCCTCTGGACAGAGAGTCTGCTCACCCAGCGATGCAGTCTAGACCAAACTTCTTAAACGGATTTGTGAAGGGGTCATGTAAAAATTTCTGGGCAAAAAGGAGTTTAGAATAGAAAAAGTTTAAGAAGCCAGGAAGGATGCTGAGGATGGATCTGCTTATGTTGTTCTTCTGGGGTCGTTCGGCAAGAGTCGGGGCTCTCAGTGCCACCTCTGCACAGCATAAAACGGAGTATCCCAGAGCCACCCACTGTGCATCCATCTGTCCCATAACTGGTCTGTACTTCTAGTGTTATCGATGAATTAAGAATGGTCTTGGTGAGAGCAGTTTACTTTAAGAAGTAAGAACACTAAATAAGCCTAGTGACAAAAGTCCTTCAAAGCTGATTCTTTGGTAGGGTGTATAAAAGTGCAATCCAGCTCTCCCCAAATCAAGACCATCTCTGGTGTACTGTTGGAGCTTTTTGGAAGAGGTTTTTTTTTTTTTTTTTTTTTTTTTGCGGGAGTGGGGTGGGGATTTGGAGCAAGAGAAAGTTAATCTTTCAATTCTTGAACCCAGTCAGGCAGGCTTTTCAATAGGGGAAAAGTACTGGATCAAATACTTTCTTTCCCACTTGAGCCTCAGTTTCTTTCTCAATAAAAAGAGCATGATTAGACCCTAAATTCTCTCTTAGTTCTATAAAAATGTGTTTCTTGTGGACTCTCAAGCCCACTCCCCCCCTTTCAGTCTGACAAGTTGTGGTTCTATGGAATCTACTCCCCCCACCCTTTCAGTCTCTGGAATTGGAGGCCCATAGAGGAAAGGATGGGGGTGGGATGAAGGCGGGGATGGGATGAAGGCTGGGGCGGTCTTTCCCGGAGACTCAATCCCAGGAGGGTTTCTGCTGCTGGAGTGAGGAAAATAAATACCTAATCTGCTCTGGTGAATGGTGAAATGACAAGAGGCCCAAAGGCTAGATAGAATCAGCCTTTGCTTTAGGATAGGATTTGTGACTTCTTTCCCACCCCTTCACATGCCTTCTCATTTTCTAGAGTTTCCAAGGGTGGGGGCTGTCTGCATTAGGGGTTGGTTTTTCTGGTGGCTCCAAATAAACCTACTTTTATGAAAATGAGGGAATTGATCAGGATTAGGGGACGTTAGGAAAGTGACAAAAACTGAGAGAATCGATACTTTAAAGCTATAAGGGGAAAAATCTAGGAAGCTCAATGTTTTCTGTAGCTATTCTGAGAATCTCTTGCTAAGAGACATGTTTGGACCCAAAAGAATGAGGAGTCTGCATGATTGATATTGGGAAACCAACATTCCTTTTCTTTCTGCTCTCTCATCCACTAGACCTGGAGAAGCCACTTGGGTTATCACAGCCAGAAGGACTCCAGCTGAATACCAGGACCAAGAAACTTCGAAAGCCAAGAACCATCTATTCCAGCCTCCAGCTTCAACATCTGAACCAACGTTTCCAGCACACACAGTATCTGGCCCTTCCGGAGAGGGCTCAGCTAGCTGCCCAGCTAGGTTTAACTCAAACTCAGGTGGGGGCCAGATGCCCTGGGGGTGGGGGTGGGTAGGAAGAGGCCCCCATGGAGACCACCCAGCCTTTCCTCTGTTCTCCATGCAGCTCCAGAGGAAGTAACTGTACTGGAAGAGGGAGCAGAATGAGAAAGCAAAGGGCATTAAGCAAAGTTTATCTTTAGCCTGCTCCCCCTCCCTCTTCAACCCCTCAAATATGGCCCAGCCCTCTCCTCTATTTCTCTACTCCTTCCGGTCTCTGGGCATTTCTCCCCACTAGCCTTGGCACTGACTCAAAGATCTGATAAACTCATTCACACTGAGTTATAAATGACAAGACTTAATGAGTGATTAAACTCTGGTTATTTGCATTTTAAATAGCTAGATAAAACCTGAACCTCGGGCTCCTAATAGCAGAATTTGGAGCTTCTCAGGGAAGCTGAAGGGGAAAAACTATCTTCCTGGAATCCCTAAAACCAAACTTAGGGGGCATTTGAACACAGGTTAAACTAATCTCTATTTCCCCACCCCCACCCTACCCCCACATAAGACCTCTCAACAAAAGAAAACAAACACCTCAAAAAAAATTAAAAGTTCATTCAAAGAGAGAATGTTTAGTCAAATAATCAACCAACATTTATTGAGTATACATTTTGAGCTTAATATTGGGAAGACACAACTGTAATGTGATCATTCTGCTATCAGAAAGCTTCTGGTCTGACTGGAGGGATGACACACCCCTGTATGAAACAGAATCTCACCTCATTAGGTAGCCTGAGATAAATTCCAAATGAATTCATATCATAGGACCTCAGGTAGGAGGGTAGATCCTTTTTAGGTTCAGGGAAATGGTCATGGGATGGCCTTGAGGAATTGATACAAAGGCAAGAAAGAAGGTATTTCTGGATAGGGGAAAAGTATAGATAAAGATTGTTGGTATGTACAAGATATGTCCATGAGACAGGTTAACTTCTCCCACTAATCCCATCATTTCTTACTGAAATCCTTCCCTTCTTTATAAGGTCATTTAAGGGACCATTTCTTCTAGGAAGCCTTCTTAATCTACCCTGTTCTCCCAAACTGGAAGTACTCTCTCCCTCCACTAATTTTGTGTAGTTTTTTCTTAGGACCTATTTGTCATACCATTGAACATTATTATTATATTTATTCTTTAAGCATTCTAGAACTCAAATTTTTGAAGAGTGGGGACTTTGTATAATTTTCTCTTCCCCAGCCCTTAACACGTTACCTTACACTTAATGTGAAGAAATTTAAGAATGCCTCAGTATTGAAACTCCTTCTACTAAGGCAGATCACACACACACACACACAACATATACATATAAACCACATATATACACATATAGGCTGCTTTTCATATATTGGCATAGTATGAAATTAATGTTCCTTGGTTGAGTTGAATTGAATTGAATGTATTTACTCTGGCATCGGAAGGATTCCAATCTTACTCCACCCACTCTGAACAAAAATCTGATTTTGGGGAAGTAGGAAGACTTGATTTTTGAGATCCCTCCTTCCTGATTCCTTTCTTCTTCTTTTCCTTTATAGGTGAAGATCTGGTTTCAGAACAAACGTTCAAAATATAAGAAAATCATGAAACAGGGGTCCAACATTCAAGATGGGGAGCTTCTGGGGGCCCTCCCAGCCCTATCCCCATCCCTTCCCTCAGTATGGGATATGCCCAGGACATTGCCTACTGGGGGTTATGTCGGCAACTTTGGGATCTGGTACCAGCAACAACATTCCCAAGATGCTCAGGCAGCACCCCAGATGATGTGAGTCTGATAAAAGTTGGATACTCCATGCCTCCCATGAGGCTCTGGACCCAGCTCACACATTCCCTTCCAAGGCCTTGGAGGAAAACAGCTCCAGATAGGTTTTAGAGGAGGAGGAGTGGCTGGAGGAGAGAGGGAGATTTTGAATGAAAATGGAGACACTTTAACTCACCCTCACCACACAGCCTCCTTTCCCCAAACAAACCTGAAGCTGAACACCATCCCCTTCCCTCTCCAGTTGATTGGGTCACCTCCTTCCAAATGGACAGACAAATGCTGAGGAGAAGCTAGCTTGGTGGTGGTGGTGGGGGTTGGTTTATGATGTGGTGGGTGGGGAGAAGGGAGAAGATCCTCTTGAATGTCATTGGGGCAAAGCTGAACTAATTTCTCCAGGCTCCTCCTTGCCTCCCCCAGGCTAATCATATGACCAAAGGCAAGTCACCTGTCTGGTCCATTTTTCTCTTTGGAAGAACTATCCCAAACATGAGAGTAAAGCTGAGCAGATACTTTTCAGTAACTACTCTCCATTACCACTTCCCCGTGCCAATTTTATTTCCCCTGTTTTGGGCAGTAAGATAGGGAAGAAGAAGATAGTTAACACTCTCAATCCTAAAAAATGACATGAAATTTATAATGGGCTCCATGGTCTAAAGATTTCAAAGAAATGGGAAGTAGGTTCTTGGGGCAGGAGGAGGAATTCCGGATTGGATTATCTTAACAATTATAACAGTTCCTTTACCAGCTTCCAAGAAATAGTTTGAAAAATTTAAACCTTGTAGGCCTAAGAACTGGACGATTCATTCATTGCTCCATAAGCCCTTCACCCTCCTAAGTAAGCATCTAAACATTTCAGGTGCAGAATGGGGCTAATTATACGGATAATTTAACAAGTATTTATTAAGCACTTACCCTCCTACCTACTCCCTTCAAAATAAAACTGTCCACAAAATATTAAGTCCACATCATTAGGTCCAAAATCAGGATAAAGCTAGACTGGGAGTGGGGGGAAAGAAAAAGTGTGAAGGCTGGGGGAAGGGCAGAAGAAGGGAAGGGGAGGGAGCAGGTTAACGGGATAATTGCCCCTAGGTATAGATTATGAAGATCTTTACAGTCAGGTTCTGTTTTGCCTAGGGACACTGCCCTTGGGTTTAAGGAATAGTTCTTTTTTTATAAAGGGCATCTGCAATACTGAAGGGAATTTGGGTCCTTAGGGCTTAGATGGGGTCCTTCTGGACTAAGCTTCCTCTTTGGCCAGCCACTCCCTGAGATCCCATGTCTTCACCCTTAGCAGCCATAAATGATTAAAGTTTGCAATAAACCCTTCTCTCGCTCTGGTCCTGAGTTTTTCAGTTTTTCGGTGGATGTGCCCGTTGCCTCTCGCTGATTCTTTCTGAATTGTTCCTAGATTTTTTCAGGCTAAATTGTTCATAAATCCCTTCACCAAGACTTGATTTATCCGGATGGGTGTTGCCAAACTCAGATTGAACCTGGGCCCTCCATAAGGATTAACCATAAGGATAGTTGCAGGTTGCAACAGTTTTAAAATGTTAATATTATCCATGCTTCATTGTATTTTTATTTATTTTGTTCAATATTTTCTAAATACACTTTAATCTGGTTTGGGTTGTCTCAGGTGACAATGTTTTTGTTGATGTTTAGATGTGTCTTGCTTTTTGTGACTCCTTTTGTGGCTTTCTTGACAAAGATAATGAAATGGCTTGCCATTTATTTCTCCACATCATTTAACAGATGAGGAAACTGAGGCAAACAGGGTTAAGTGATTTACTGAGGGTTACACAGCTAATAAGTGTTAGAGGTCATATTTGAATTCGTCTTCCTTATTCCAAACTCTATTCTCTATCCACCACATCTAATCTAGCAGCTCATTTGGCAAAGTAGAACATTGATAACCTATTTGCATCCTAAATCTGTAACTGTGTGATCGTAGGCAAATTATGATTTCAGTTTCATGGAATCACTGAACAGCAGAGTTGGAAGTGATCTTGTAGGCTACTGTGCCCTGCCTGCAAATAAACCTCTCTGCAACATATACTACTACTTCTGCAAGAAAATGAGAAACATATTTTGAAATATAAAATTTTATTGATCTTTTATTTCTACATCTCCAGCATTTCTTACTATATCACTCCCTTACCCCCAGAAAGAACCATCTTTTAGAAAAATTTAAAATTGTATGAGCAACAAAATGGAGGACTAGACATATTCACTGGTCTTCATAACCACTCAAATGTCTCCAAAACAGAAATTATGCAACAAGAATAAAACAGCTACTGCTGTTTTGATGATCTAGGACATTCAGAATCTAAAATAAAATTTAAAAAAAAAAAGTGACCAAACCCATGATCTTGAGTTTAACCTCAGTACCTAAAACATCTTCCACCACCTTACCAAGCATGGAGACTATACTAGCTGACTCAAAGACACAAGCTTGTAATACTTACCCCCATTTTTCTTTTTTTTGGTAAATAATATTTTATTTTTTCCAATTTCATGTAAAGATAACTTTTGACATTCACTTTTGTAAAATTTTTCAGTTTTACCATTTTTCTCCCTTCCTCCCTTTCTACTCTCCTGCCCCAAGACAGCAAGCAATCTAATATAGGTTTGCAATCATAATAGCCCACTTCCACATTCTAGTTTCTCATTTCTCTTTTCAGTACTATAGAGGCCTCAGCTCTAGGTTTCAGAAATTTGTCCTAGCTTCCACAGACAACTAGGCAGTCATAGTCCTCCCAGAACAAAAGCCTGCTGGAGGTAACAATCTTGTAGCACCAACACTGTTTCTGGGCCAAAGAATCAGGGTTGGGAAAGATCAGGAAAAGATATCATGATAGGATATTCCATACAGGTGGGGGGGAAGGGTGCAGTATTCAAACAAGCTCAAAGGAAGGAGCACAATATCTAGGTGGGTTGGTATTGACCACCCAAAAGTCAATTGGGACACATAGCGAGGCTGGTGAATTGTGAATTGCCTTCATGGGAGAATGAAAATCACAATCAGAGGGGACAGAGTCAGAAAGTGAGGGACATAGAAAATAAGAAGAATGGTGGGGAAAAATTGAACTTAAGAAAAATTTTGAGCAAAAGAAAATTTAAAGATGAATACAAAAAGATATATCAACAGCAAAAAAAGTTATGACATTCAGGAATATGGTCTTCAAATATAGCAAATGAGTTTAGTATCAATGAATAAATATTACAAATCAAAGGAAACGATCTAATACTTGATTGGACAGAAGACCCTATGGAATTTGAGGAGAACATGGGATTTCAACATACTGTTCCTGAGTGGCTCAAAAGAGAAATGAGGGGGCTGCTAGATAGTGCAACAGATAGAAGTCAGAAAGACCTGAGTTCGAATGTGACCTTAGACATTTAATACTTCCTAGCCGTGTAACACTAGGCAAGTCACTTAACCCCAATTGTCTCCAAAAAAAAAAAAAAGAAAGAAAAAGGACTAGGAGAGCATAATTTGTGACTTGCACAGTTGCACAGTAAAAATAATGGACAGAATAGAAAAACTAGAATCTTCCATGGCAATACTAAACAAAAGAGAGGACAACAGATTGGGAATGCAAATACACAGCAATGAAAGACAATCTAGAAGCAAAAAACAAAAATAAAACCCAAACCCAAAACATTAAAAGAAAATATGTGCATTCATAATTGAAAATTTAAAAAACTAACCCACATGGTTAAAATGATTTACAGTATATGCAAATTTCTATTTCTATGATCACTTATCTTTGTAAAGAAGGGATAAGGGAAAGTATTTTTTTCCTATCTCTTATTTGGAGTCATATATTTTCAAATTTTTAAGCAATTATTTGAAGCAAACAATTGTTTTGGCAGTTCATTCCATTTATATTGCTATAGTTATTGCCTCTATTGTTTCCTGGTTCTGTTTGCTAAACTTTGCATCTATCCAAATGGATATTTTCAAGGTTCTCTGTATTAATTACTGTTTACAGTCAGTATAATAGTATAATAACATTTTACTACATTTATCTATAGGTATCTACTTTTTTTCTAATTCATTGCTATCACACACACATACACACAAATGCTGTCATAAATATTTTGGGATGAAAACACTAGTGAGCATTAATGTAGCACTTACTTTGTGTCAAGCATTGTGCTTTATAATTGTTCTCTTGTTTGATCCTTATAGCAATCCTGGGAGATAGGTGCTATTATTATTCCCATTTTATAAATGATAAAATAAAAGGTAAATTATTTGCCCAAATCACAAAGCTACCAGGTGTCTAAGCTCAAATTTGAACTCAGGTCTTCTTAACTCTAATATCCACTGTGCTAATTAGCTGATTTTTAAAAGAATATTTACAGTAGTGAATTTCTGGGTCAGTGGGTATGGACATTTTAGCTATAGACCAATTCATAGCTTCACTAGCTTTCTAAAAACCTTTCCTACAGTGATTGTTCTCATCTTTAAAAAAAAAATTAATGTGAATTAACTCCACATCTATTTTGATTTGCATTTTCTTAATATTAATGATTTGGAACATTGTTTCATGTGGTTGATGATGTTGTTCATCCTTCATTTTTGAAGAGAACTCGTGAGTAAATTGGATTTAAGTGAGGCAAACTTGCACAGTCATCAGTCTCTCTTTCTGAATCATCAAAGTCCAGTGACAGGACAAAAGTCAAGATGACTGATGATGGCCCATGATTCAGTAGATAATCTTGAATTCTTTGATATCTGACCAAGTTATTAAATGCTCCACACAGACCATTTCAGCCCCTTTTCGTGACGGTTGGAAAAAATTGTTATCATTTACGCATTCTACCTGGGAGTCTTCACATGTTTGAGGAAGATATTTCCCCAACTTAACTATGGGTTTGAGGCTTGTCAGTCATCCTCTATCTAGTGTAGCCCTTCTACTGAGACAGTTTATTAGGGTGGGGCCACTGCACATACTACTTGGAACCATAGGTGAGAGTTGGGTAAAGGTAAATACCAAAGGTGAATGAACAATGCTGAAAAGATTCAGCAAGCTCTCACACCAGAGGCACTAGTGTTCCTGAACACCCCACTATCCCTGATGAAGAAGATCTATTTATCTACATCTACATATATAGGTACAACTATATCTATATCAATACAACCTGAAGAGCAGTGGCAACTGCTATTTTTGTGACTTTTCCAAACTTGATGCCCCTTTGAGGGAAAGTGTGGTTGATGTTAGCTTGCAATTCTTTTGAAAATTACATATTTATCTCCCTTGTTCATTCATCTATTGGTGAATAACTTTTGGACCTGTAGTTCTGTTGTCTATATATGTGGGATATCAAGTACTAATAAGAGATATTTTATACAATGATCTTCTCCCACCCCAGACAACTGTTTCCTATCTCATTCTGGTTGCATTAATTTTGTTCACGCAAATTTTCCAGTTTTATGTGATCAAAATCATCTAATTTGTAGTCAACTATTTCAACTCTTTGGATAAGATTTCACTCCCAAGTAATAACTATGAAAACTATATAATTTTTTTGAGGCAATCAGGGTTAAGTGACTTCCCTAAGGTTATACACCTAATAAGTGTCCAAGACTGAATTTGAACTCCAGGATAGCTGCTTAAATTACTATGCAGCCTTGCTCCTGATCTTTCCTAATCTTCACATTCAAGCCCATTTTGAATTTATTGTGAGTTAAGGTATAAACTGTTAGTCTAAGCCTAATTTCTCCTGGACTGCTTTCCAGTTTTCTCAGTAATCCTTGTGGCATAGAGAATTCTTTCCTAGATAATCTATGTTTTGGGGTTTACTGAAAACTAGGTCATTGCATTCCTACCTTACTTCTGATTCTCCCTTGTCTAGCCTATTCCACTGATGCACTTTTCTAATTTTTTTAACCAAAATCTTTTCTTTTGGTCAAATCCTTTTGCCAAAAAGTTTTGATGATTACTGTTTTATAATATAATTTGAGGCCTAGAAATACTATTTTCCTTCATTCATATTTTAAACAAATATTCTCTTGATAATCTAAGCTTTTCTAGATTATTTCCTGAGGAGATATATATCTCCTTTAATCTGAGATCCTGTTATCACATTATTTTCTTTTTGTACCTCTAAAGAGAAGATGATACATTGGAAAATATCCTGGATTTGGAATCAGAGGACTTGGATTTGGATATTTGCTTTATAACTTATTACCTATGCATTCAGTCATTTAACATATACATATTGGATCCCTTCCTCAAAATGCAGGAAATCTGATATGATGGAAAAACTATTGGCTCTGGAACAGAGGATTAGGACTGGATTTATGTTTTCACTGGGAATTCCCAGGTGAGGAAACTCTATCAGTACAGTATCTTCTCTGCAACTTTAAAGAGCTGTAATTTTTAAGAATCTTGAAGAATTGCCTAGAGAAATAAGAGGTCAAAAGACTTGTCTAAATGCCAGAGGTGAAACTTGCATCCAAGTCTCCCAGTCATCTTTGTTCAGTATGCTACATTGCCTCTCATCTGGGAGGAGGCAATCCTATCTCTTACCTTTACTGCCTCCTGACTCTCAAGGCAAATTGTTCAACTTCCTGCCTTAAAAGGAGGGAGTAGGATTAGTTGCTCTTGGAGGTCCTTTCCAGAATTAGCTCTATGAGCTCACAATCCATTTTAAAGGAATTTGTTTGAATTCTCTAACCCATCCCCAAAATAATACTTACTAAGTATTAATTCAACTAGGTAAACACTTCCTCCCTCTTCAACAGGTATATGTTCCCAAAACCTCTCTATCTTAGTGAATCTTCATTAATTGCCTTTGTCCATCTTAACTAAATTTTAATTTTTCTACCTTAACTAAGATTGACAATTTGTTATTGGATCTGTCTGATTTAGCAAGACCTGGGTTTAGCAGAACCTGAGTTTCCTGGGCATAGTCTGTGAGAAAATGAGTTTACCTCCATCCAACATTGAAGCATATGAGGAATATTTGGGATCAAGTATTCATAGTGATACCTGAAGAGGTGTCATGAAACCATCTTATCCAGAACTAGAGTAAATAGTACCTTATCCAGCCTGGGTTGCCTTCACCAATAGTCCTATCAAAATGATTGGATTTCAATGTGGAGGGGGCTTTTGAGGTCATGTGTACCAACCTCCCAACCCATCAACCCATTCAGGCATCCTTTCACAACCTGACAGATGGCCAATCCTTCAAGTTTTATTTAAATATGTCCAGGGATGGTAAGCTCACTTCACAGCCTATTCAACTTTGGGGTAATTCTAGTTCTTAGAAAGTTGGCTTTAAAAAACTGAGCAGACATTTCTTCCCAATATTCATGTACTACTGTTAATTCTATTCTCTCATACCTAGAGAGCTAGGTATAGAGTCCGGAGGACCCAAATTCTGCCTTAGACACTTACTAGCTGTGCGAGTCTGGGAAAATCACTTAACCTCTCTAGGACCTCATTTTCCTCAATTGTAAAATGAATGGTTAGATTCAATGGCCTCTGGGTCACTTCCAGCTTTAAACCTATAATCCTAATTCCCTTTCCTCAAAACCACTCTTCCTAGATATACATGAAGATACTCCCTCCCATGTTCCTTTCAGGCTTTGTTCTTCCTGCCTTTACAAGTGACACAGGACAGTTCTAAATAAGGTTTGACTGTTTGGGGAGAGAATCTTGGAAGTATAATAGACAGTCTATCAAACTTTCTTTCTGGATCCTAGAAAATAGACAAAGTGCATCATTTCTTGTTTTTCTTAAGCACTCTGGTACCTTCTCCTTTCCACTCAAGATAAGTTTCTTCCTCTCTACCCTCTCTTCTATAATTTGTCTTTGGGGATCATTTTAGGGAATAGTCCAATGATCTCCTTAGTTCTGTATGCTCCAATGGAAGAAATTCTGAAACAGGGTTTGGCCAACCAATAATATACACCCAGTCCTTATTCTGTAAAACCCTAGGACCAAATGTGGTACACTGAGTTACTCTTTCCCTCCATAGTACAAAAAAAGGCCAGTATCCCCAGATGTACTGCAAATTATTTCAGTATTTTTCCATCTCAGTTCATAACAGATCTCTTTCTCCTACAAGAAGAAACACTGGGGGAGACAAATAAGGATATCCAAGGGAAATATTGATGATCTGTGGTGATTGATAAGGGTTTTGGGGGGGAGACATGTCACCTTTTTTTGAGTTTAAGATGTTTGAACCTGTTTTTTACTTTATTCAATCAATATAGAGAATAGACAAACAAATAATTAAATAAATAAGCAAATAAATGAATGAATGAATAGAATCAATATAGAGAAACTCCTTGTGTCCAAATATACCATTCTCTTTCTCAGTGAGTTCAGGCAGCCACTTATTACTTCTACAATCAATTCTTAACTCCTCTGATTGATATTTCTATTAGATGGTGAGGTCCTTGATAACAGAGCCTTCCTTTTTATCCCTAACACTTAGTACAGTGCCTGATACACAGTAGGTGATTAATAAATGTCTATCAATTGGCTGTCTGGAGATCTGTTACTTTTAAAAAATTATTTTGAGATACCTAGGTGACTCAATGGGTAGAGTACCAACCAAAGAACAAGTAGAACGAGTTCAAATCTATTTTCTGACAATTGCTAGCTGTGTGATCCTAAGCACATCACTTAACTCCAATTGCTTCCAAAAATAATATTTAAAAATTATCCTAGTCATATATAAAACAATTATTTTTATTATTTTTATTTTTTTATTAATTTTATAATTATAACTTTTTTTGACAGTACATATGCATAGGTAATTTTTTTTTACATTATCCCTTGTACTCCCTTCTGTTCCGAATTTTTCCCCTCCTTCCCTCCACCCCCTCCCCTAGATGGCAGGCATTCCCATACATGTTAAATAACTTATCCTAGGTACAATATATATGTGCAGAACTGAATTTTGTTGTTGTTGTTGTTGTTGCAAAGGAAGAATTCTGTTCGGAAGCTAAAAATAATCTGGGAAGAAAAACAACAACAACAAAAAAATGCTCACAGTTTACATTCATTTCCCAGTGTTCCTTTTCTGGATGTAGCTGATTCTGTCCATCATTGATCAATTGGAATTGGATTAGCTCTTCTCTATGTTGAAGATATCCACTTCCATCAGAATACATCCTCATACAGTATCATTGTTGAAGTGTATAATGATCTCCTAGTTCTGCTGGATAAAACAATTTTTAACATTCATTTTTAAAATGTTGAGTTATAAATCCTCTCCCTCTTTTTCCTTTTTCCTCCTTGAGATAGTAAGCAATTTTATATAGATTACATATGTGTAATTATGCAAAACATATTCTTAGAGAAAGGAAGAAATGATAAGAGAAAATTAGAATGTAAGGGAGGGACTTGATAAAGATACATTCTCCAGACAGCATAAGAAACAAGCTGACAAATAATATACAGACTCAACTGGCCTCCCATTTTTTCTCATTTTGCCCCTAGGACAATGCAGGATCTCATCATCTCTTATCTAAGACTATTACAATAGCCTCCTAATTGGCCTCCCAACATCTAAGCTTTTCCTTCTAAAATTTATCTTCTGCAATTTTCAGACTGTTCTTAAAATACAGACATAGTGACATCGTTACTCATTCCAAAATCTTTAACAACTCCTTCCTTTATATAATCTCTTTTAACAGCATTTTATTGCTTACTATTGTTTAGGACAAAATATCAAATAAGATCAAATAATAATTGTAAAAAGTATTTCTTAGCATAGTGTCTGACACATAGTAATTACTGCAAAAATGCTTGTTTCTTTTCCCTTACTATTTCCCTAAATAGAAACTCATCAGCCTAACATTTGAAGTTCTATGAAATTGGCTTCCTCCTAGTTTTCCAGTTGTATTTTATAACTCCTTTTTCAATATTCTCTATTCCAGCTGAATTGGCTCCCAATGATTTTCCATCTTGTACTTCTATGGCTTTGTATGGGCTGTCACCATGGCCCAGAATCCTTATCTCTCTTAATATTCCTCACTTCCTTCAAAGTTCAGCTCAGGCAACACCTTAATACAAGGTCTTTCCTGCATTCTGCCTCCCTCTCTACCAGTTATTAACTGATTTCCCCAGTTATTAGCATGCTTTCATTTAAAAAAAAATTACTTTATTCCATCTTCAGGAGATGTAAACTTGATGGTGGTGATGGTGAGGGAGGCAGGTTTCGGGGCTCTTGTTTTTGTTTTTATACATAGTAGTAACTGAACTGAATGGAATTAAAATTTAGCTGTGAGGAATGGCATATATTTAATCCAGATGACATTCAAGTTATGGGCAACGACCATCCAGCACCTTATCAATGGGAAAAGAAAAGGGCTGGTGTTTCCAACCTGTGGGGTTTCTTTCTTTTTGCAGGAGGTGGTATGATACCATCGAAAGAGTACTAAATTTAGGAGCAAAGGTTTGAATCTCAGTTTTGTTATTTACTATGTATATGGAATTGGTGCATTTCATCTTCCTGATCCTCTCTAAAGGGGAAGAATTGAAAACTCTCCCTAAAGCTCCCTTCACTTTCAAATTCTAGCATTTTAGAAATGCCAATTTCTCTTTCTGTCATATCCAAGGCCCATATGGACTGGTTCTTTCCAGATCTAATGTTCTGATTTGAGGTCTCCCTGGGAGAATCACTCTCTTAAACACCACACTTAGATGAAGTAGGAGAACAAAAACTCAGCATCTCGTGGAAATAGAAGAGTGATTCAAGAAATCTGGGCCAAGAGTAGATCAGGGGTTATACAAAAGTAATTGCTTCATTTTCCTGTGCGTGGACAGACCCAGAATTATTGGAAACAGAGATTGTCCAGATGCCTAGAGAGATTCCTTCTTTTAAGAATTGGGGGGCCAATTCTTCTATGACTCCCCCAACTCCACCACATCACCTTCCCTCCTCTCTCCCCCTCCTCTGAACAATCCTAATTCAGTTTTGCAGCTACCCAGAAGAAGGCCTGTAGGCAGGAGCAGAGAAATGAAACCAAAAGGGAGAAGGCTCTTTGCCTCAACCTTCCCTGTTCCTTTCTTTGTCCCAGGCCCCCTCCTCCACCTCTGCACCAGCAACCTTGAGCAGGTCCCTCATTCCCTCCCTGGGAGGCCGATAACATCAGCTCCCCATTCCAGGTTGGAGGCATCTCTTTCCACAGGTCTCAAGATAAAATCTACCACTGGCTCTCGGAAAGCCTCCAAAGCTGAGATTAATTGGACAGCCGAACATGCATCTCATCGTTAAAACAACAGCAGAGGTTGTAAACTTAAGTAGCAGAAAGAGTATTACTCCTCCCAACCAAGCTGGTGTACTCATTGACAGGTTCCTCCACACACTGCCTCCCCACCCCCCCCAATTACATTTCTTGGCTCCAAAGAGCTAAAGAAGGAAGGCATCTATCTTCTAGTCCAACTGCTTTCAAATTTTAGAAAAGGAAACTGAAAGCCTGAAAGATCATTGGATCACAGATTTAGAGATGGGGAGAACTTTTCAAGGACATCAAGTCCACTACTTCATTTGACAATTGAGGAAACCGAGGCCCAAAAAGTTAAATCATGATATAGGTAATAAAAATTTAAATTCAAGTTCTTTGAATCAAAGCCCTGCCCCCTCCATTTTTTTTTGTCTCCAAAAAGTGAACCAGCCTACTTGGAACTACTAAAATCCTGAGATTGAGAGTCTCATAATGGCTTCATCAGAAGGGTGTCCCTCTGCAAAGAGAGATCCTTTTCTGACTTCCAACTTCTTCCTGCCTATATTGCTTTGGCCCATTAAAAGTGCAAGGCTCTCAATATGCAGAAGGGAGAGACCCTAGATTTTATATATAGTGTCTGGCCATGTAGACACCAGAATTTTCATAGTCAAGTGAAGTGATCGGCTTAATTTATCCATATCCAAATCCTACTTTCCTTTGGGTTATATAGATCTGTTCCTTTAGAATCCGAAGGGAAAGAATGATTGAGGGGAGAAAATATAACCATTGAACACTGCAGAAACCACTTTGTTAGAGAACCCAAGGCTTTAAAAAAGAGAAGAATTACCAATGGATGTATGGCTTATTTGCATATGCAGATGATATTAGAAACCAAGGGGAAAGAGAATAATTGGCATTTTTTAAACTAGAGGATATTTGACATTGGAGAAGTCTTTGAGTTTTCTCATCTCATTTAGTTCTGGGTTGATATATACCCCCCTTCCCATATGCTATTTTAAGACAAAGACTCTCACCCCACCCTAGACCCCCATCCTTACCCTCCCCACACACACACTGAAATGAGATTCAATTAAAGCAATTTTGGGAGCAGCTCCTGAAGGCTTTTCAATGTGAGATAATTACAAGTAATTTGCTGCTGTGAAGACGAAAGAGGGCAAGGGGGTCTTAAGGGAGGGGCCCCCAAATGCACACAGATCTGTAGGGATTTGGGGGCAGCTGAGTCCACAATGGAATCTTAACTACCAGTTCATTTCCTAAATTACTTGCAGGTGGGAAAAGGGGAATCTAGAAATGGAGGGGAGTTCCAGGGACAGTACTACACCTCCTTCCCAACCCCCTAAACCTATTATGGGAGGTGGGAGAGTTGATTCAGGAGGGCAGAGTCTATATAGCCAAAGAAGCAAGTTACTTAAACCCAATTCTCATTTTTGTCTCGGGGTGGTGGCTGTTTAGGATTTTATATGAGACTTGCCCAATTCCCTGGGATATCATCCAGATAATTGGAGCCTGTATAGACATGACCTCTAAGAGTCAGCAAGTTCCCAGGGGAAGTGGGCCTATGGAATTCAAAGCAGGAAAGAGAATAGGGAAGAGGTGGAAAGAAAACCCGGAGGTGAGTGAAGTCCCAGAAGCAGGTAAAGGGACAAGCTCTTCAATAATAATGCAAACCTTAAATCATTTTGCCCATTCTCCTTCTTCCATAAAGGCATCTAGTACATCCAGGGAGGATAGCAGAAAATCAGAGGTTTTACTCTGGGGGATTTATTTTATGGTGCTTTATTTCCTTTATGTGTGTTTAACTTCAGGCCTTCAAGTTGAAAGCATAAACTCTTGCAGTTCACTTTCCATCCTCTTCAGCTCCCCTTAAAGGAAACTTATTTTTTCCCTTTCTCCCAGTATTTGCCCAGGAAAAGGAAAGAAGAACCCAGGCAGTAATTCTTTCCCAAGCTGCAAGGACAAGGATGGAGTGATGAAGAGGATGGGAGGCAGTGTTAATATTGTTCATTAACTTTAGAACTGGAAGATAGACAAGGTGTCATATAATTCAATCCATTCATTTCGCAGATGTGGAAACTGAGTCCCAAAGAAGTTGAATGATTTACAGAGCCAGAGATCAAATCGAAATTCTTTCACTACAAAATCAGCACATGGTACACCTTTTCTGTCCATATATGGAACAGTGATTTGGGGTGAGGTGCAGTTCTGAAATCCAGAGATAATGAGGTAGCTTTTAAAAAATTATTATTAATGATACAATCCTAGGGACTAGAAAGAGTCCTAAAGGAAATTGTAGAGTGGAAATAATTATGGATCTGGAATCCGAATAGATTCTAGTCCCATCACTAACCTTCTGTGGCTCCCTATAGCCCCTAGCATCAATCAATCAATCATCTATTAAGCACCTGCCACGTGCCAGCCACTGGGCTAAGTGCCGAGGATACTAATACAAAGAATGAAAAGTTCCGACTCTTAAAGAGCTTACATTCTAACAAGGGAGACAAGAGAATAAATACAAAGTAATTAAACACCAAATAGTTAGGGAGGGAAAGCATTAGAAGTAGAAGTGGGGTGGGGACAGACCTGGAAGAGATGTTAGGATAAAATCCAAACTTCTCAGCATGCTATTTAAAGCTTTCCACAATCCAGCTCCAGGCTTGTTTCACGTTAGACCCCCACCCCACTTTACACCAACTCCATTCCAGTCAAACTGGAATGTTAGTGTTTCCCAACTATACTGTGGGACGTTACATCCCCCATCTCATGCCCTTACATGGTTGGTCTCCCAGGTCCAGAATGCACTCCTTCCTTACTTCTGCCACTCAGAATGTCTAGCTTCCTTCAAGTGTCCCTTACTACATTTACTCTTTTCTGGATCATCCCTCCCACCCCCTAATTAATAGCGCTTTCCTTCATGCTTGTGCTGCTAACTCTCTGACAATCTCTTTTATCCCCTTCCCTGATCGTTCTTTCTCCATGTGTGAGAGTCCCCCACATATATCTGTTCTCCACCATCTCACTTGGCTAGTTCATCTACTTTCATGTATTCAGTTACCTCTATGCAGATAATATCAAAATATCCAGACCCACATTTTCAAGTAATCAATGTGTGACCCCCCCTCACTCTTCTGTCAGTGCCTGAAGTTCAACAGATCAAGCTTCCCCTCCAAGCCAACTCTTCTTATTAACTTTTCATTTCCAAAAAAATTGGTATTACTGTCCATCCTTCCAGCCTCCCAGGCTTAAAAATCTATAGTCCTCTTGTCTCTTCTTCATCAACTACCAACATCTTGTCAATTCCACCTTTACATCTTTCAAATCTTTTCTTTGATTGTCTTTATATGGATATGGTTTTATTGTCCATATTTCTGAATACATGTACACATACATATCTCATCCCTTCCTTTGTCCAGTGAAGTAATCCTTCATATTAAATTATTTTTTAAAAGTAACTCCACAAATCTAAACCACACAATCTCCCCTAATTTTTACTCCCTTCACCACCACCCTGGTTCAAGCTGTAGTTATTTTTCTAAACTATTGAAACTGGTTCTTTATTGGTTTCTTTGACTCCTCTTTCCTCCTGCCCATCCATGGGAAGCTGCAAATCAGATCACTGCTCTCCTTTGATCAGATACCTTCAGTGGCTCCCCATTGTCTAGGAATCAAGTGCCAAATCTTAACTCTGGCATTCAATGCTCTTCTGGCCTTCGATCCAGGTAGTTTTTCCCCTTGCCTGTGCTTACTTTTCCCTACAGAAAATATTGAATAAATTCAGTTTAGTGGTGAGAAGACTGAATTTGAAGTCAAAGAACTGCACTTTTGAAGCTGAATTCCTAAACCTGACATCAACTTACTTTTTAAAGCTTCATTTCATATTGTTACCCTGATCTGTATTTTTACCAAACTGAACTACTCCCCTTCCCCTTTTCTTACCCTGCCCACTCCCATCTTTGTGATTTGTCTTATTCTGTGTCTAGAATCAACCCTTCCTTCCTTTCTTTCTCTTAAGAACTGACTGAGAATCTATTTCTTCTTTGAAACTTTTAATGATTGCCCCAACCCTTCCCTGTTTCCTCATCTCTATCCCATCACAAGTGTTTTCTTAACACAATGTGTAATATTTATTATATAGGCTTCTTGAAATTGAAATTTATTGCTTTATATTTTGAATCCTCACTTATGTTTTGCTATACATATGGCAATATTCCCCCCCTTTTTAGTTTGTATTTAAGTTTCAAATAAATTAATGAAAAAGAAGTAATTTCTTTCTACTTAAATGTCTTTAGAACCCCTCCTTTGTGCTTTTATTCTGTCTTGCAGAATATATCATTCCTTATTATTGCTTTATAAGAAACGATAAGCAGGGAACAACTAGGTGGTGCAGTTGATAGAGCACCAGCCTTGAAGTCAGGAGGACCGAGTTCAAATGTGATCTCAGACACTTAACACTTACTAGCTGTGTGACCCTAGGCAAGTCACTTAGTTTCAGTTGCCTCAGCAAAAAAAAAAAAAAAAATTAATAATAGCCAGACTAACTTCAGAAAAGCATGGAAAGACTTACATGAACTGATGCAGAATGAAGTGAGCAGAACTAGGAGAACATTGTGCACAGTAATAGCAACATTATATGTTTATCAGCTATGACAGACTTAATTGTTCTCATCAATGCAATGATCCAAGACAATTCAAAGGGATTCAAAAGATGGAACATCCAAAGAAAGAATTTTGGAGTCTGAATGAAAATCTAAATATAATATTTTTCACTTTTTTTTTCTTCCTCATGGTTTTCCCTTTTTGTTATGTGTTTTCTTTTGTAACTTGACTAATGTGGAAATATGTTTAACATGATTGTACATGTATAACCTGTATCAGATTGCTTACTGTCTTGGGGAGGGGGTAGGGAAGGAAGGGAGAGAGGGAGAAAAATTTGGAGCTCAGAATCTTACCAAGATGAATGTTGAAACTAACATTACATGTACTAAGTTGGAAAAAAGTAAAATACTATCAAGTAAAAAAAGAGAAAAAAGGAATGTATCATTCCTATGAGATCATAAGCACCATGAAGGAAGACACCGATTTATTGATCTTTGTATGTCTTGTTCCTTGTACACATTGTTATTTTTAAAAAATCAGATCTGTGATTTCATTGGTCTAGAGAATGTAGTGAGGAAACTGTTTACCAATGCAGATCTGCACCTGTTCTGCAAGTTAAAAATCTTTAGCTGCCTGGAGGCACAGTCAGAATGTGTCCAGAAGCAGGCCTCTGGTCTGTTTGATTCCAAGGTTATCCCTCTCTCTGGTATGCCACAATGCCTCTCTCAGAACATAATAGGTGATAAATCAATGGTTCTTATTTTGAATTTAATTGTTTCATTTGGATTCCCTGGCCCTCCCAAGCCAAGATCCTTCCTCAGTCTCCTGATAGCCATTTTAAAAAACCTATCACTATTTTTTTTTAAAAATCCATTCTGGAAGAAAAATTGTAGTTTCATTCTCGTCCAATTTTTTTTTCTGTTGTCTCATTCTTTTTCCTTTTCTCTCTCTCCCCCATCTTTCTTTTAAATCTCCAAGTTTTCTTAACCTGGAATAGATGAACTAGAGAAACTTAAAAACCCAAAACATTTTGATGACTACATTTCAATATAGTTTGCATTTTATGCATTAAAAACATTATTCTAAAAAAAGGATGTATAAGTGCACGAGATTGTCAAAGAGGTCTATGACACAAAAGAGATTCAGGATCCTTGGTCTATTACAGTCCCTACATTTTATAAATACAGAAAGCAAAACCCAGAGGACTAAGTAATTTGTTCAAAGTTGCCCAGGTAAGCAGAGAATGATCTAATCCAAATTTTAACCCAAGTCTTTTAACTTCAATCCCCATTTTACACTCTGGTGCATTATTTATTACTTTTTTTCCCCAGTTCAGGGAGCTGAGGCACAGAGAGGAAGGATAGCCTGCATGTTAACTCACAACACCTGACTACAAATCTAGGGTCCTGGACACTGCTCTCCCATCTGTTTCTCCCTTACCTCAATGAGGAGGAGCCAAATGAGGCCTAGAGCTCTCCCATCTTTAAAGGTTAGCCTCGAGGTAAGGTGAGGATGGAGGAATTGTGCCAGACCTCACTGAGCAGCTGGCCGTCTCCAGGCCAGCCCACAGGACAGAACATGTGTGTTGGGGGGGAGGGCCAGGTAAGAAAAAATAGGACAGGACCCCCACACCCCTGCTCCAGGCTTCCAGGAAATATACCTCAAAGTCCTTAGAGAAAAATCCTTCCCTCTCTTTTCCAGTAAGAGATGGCAGGAGGGAGGGTAAGATTCTCAAATTCCAACTGGCTGACCTGGCATAGCTTCGTTAGCCTCGTCTGGGAGCTCCCCCCACCTTCCTAATTCCCTCCCCAGCTTCCTTGTCTAGAGCAACAGGTCTGAGCCTGAGTTTGGGGGGTTGGGTGACCTTCGGAAAAGGGTGAATTGGAGAGAGATTCCAGCAAGGAGCCCCCAAATGTGGCTGCTATCACTCCTATCCTTAAGATGGAAAAAGACTGGAGCCGGAAACCAAGAGCTTCCCAATGTCTCCCCTTTCCCCTTTCCCTGCCTGCCAAATTTGGTTTCTTAAAAAAAGAAAAGCAGCCCTAAACCTCAACTCTCTCTCTCTCTCTCTCTCTCTCTCTCTCTCTCTCTCTCTCTCTCTCTCTCTCTCTCTCTCTCTCTCTCTCATCTTCACACAGATACAAATGAAAATAAATACAGAAAAAATGCACATGAAGAGCCAATATATGCTCAAACACACACATACAACCAAAACTCACATAGATCCTTACATACATATATCAACTGGCCCTCCCTTTCCTGGCTCTGGAATTGCTGTGAGAATATTTTCCTGGTGAACAGCAGGGGAGGTTAGCTGAGTGGCCTCAGAAAGCCACTAATTTTATTAAGAGTTTGGTTCCTTTGTTCCACAAGGCCCATGTTAGCTGTCTCCCTGAGCAAGGGCCCTAGTCTGCCTTGGCCTGGACCTGTTCCTCTCCTATCCACAGGGTCTCAGCTTAATAGGTCTAATTAAGACACCAATTTTAAATCCCAAACCAGACTCTAAAGAGACTGGTCTTCTTTTCAGCTCCTATGCAGTTTTCCCCTAAAATGATATTTTTGCTCATTCCCATAGGCCTCCCTAAGAGTTATATTTTCTTTTTTTTTTAATTTTTTATTATATATATATTTTTATAATATTATCCCTTGTATTCATTTTTCCAAATTATCCCCCCCTCCCTCTATTCCCTCCCCCCGATGACAGGCAATCCCATACATTTTACATGTGTTACAATATAGTCTAGGTACAATACATGTGTGTGAATACCATTTTCTTGTTGCACAATAAACATTAGAATCCGAAGGCACAAGTAACCTGGGCAGACAGACAGTAGTGCTAACAATTTACATTCACTTCCCAGTGTTTCTTCTCTGGGTGTAGCTACCTCTGTCCATCATTGATCAACTGGAAGTGAGTTGTATCTTCTTTATGTTGAAGATTTCCAGTTCCATCAGAATACATCCTCATACAGTATTGTTGTTGAAGTGTACAGTGATCTTCTGGTTCTGCTCATTTCACTCAGCATCAGTTGATTTAAGTCTCTCCAAGCCTAAGAGTTATATTTTCAAAGGGAAATGGGGTCTAGGGACTCAGGGGAGAGAAACCTGGCTTTTCTAAGAAAGGGAGGAAAAAGGCTGTTAGGAGCTACTTGGACAACTTTCTCTTCCTTGTTTTTCTCCTCCCCCAACCTATTCTGTCCTCATGGTATGGTATCATGTGGTTGCTCTAGGATGTGATTGGGGGAGAGCCAAAGTCCAAAACCCTACCTGCCTCTTAATACTCAGGATTCCAGATGGTGTCCCAGAAATGTCAAATTTTGACCCCTTAGAACAGAAAGATGGTTAGCATTTTGACTAGGTAGCTTTCATCTTTATCCTTTACAGGGATATTCAAGTGGTTTTTCTACCAGAGCAGCACCAATTTAGAGTTGACAGGGTTGGGAGAATTCTGCTGAAATGGAAGAAATAAAGAACAACTTTCTGGGAGAGTAGGAAATTTTGTACTTACCTACCTTACCCATTCCCCCAATCATGATCCTAAACATTCAGCATATGTTTAACATTTTGACAAACATTTATTGAGCATCGATGATATGCAAGGCTTTATATCAGTACTGAGAGAAAAAGGAAAACACAAGTCAGTTCTTACCTTCAAAGAGCTTTCATTTTTTTTATAGTATTGAGAGCATGGGACAGCTCTATAAACAAGGAAGTATCAATTAATTCAAAGTAGAGTCCCTGTTACTTCCTTTTGATGGTCCATCTTCCCAAAACTATATACCATATTTTCTAATTTCCTTCAGGATGGTGGATGTAGGACTAAAAGAGCCATTTAGTCCAATCCTCTGTTTTTATAGATGAAGTTGATGATGTGGGAGCTTAATGACTTGCTTACATTCAGGGCTTGAACCCATGTCCTTCAATTCTGGAGACAGCTCTTTCCACTGTGGCCAGCTGCCTCTTTGGGTGGTATCTGTCTCATTTTCATTATGACTTCTTCTTTGGAGGATTGAAGATCATGGTTTATAACACAACATTCATTTACATTTAGTGCCATGCTCTATTTCCATCCAAACCAGGGTGGGACAGTAGAGTATTTGGCTTTAGTGGGAGTCTCCTTCTTAAATGGAAGCAGAATGAGAAGAATAGAGGGGGATATTGTCATCCCTCTAATTCTTGGAGCTTCCCCCCCCCCTCTCTCTCTCTCTCTCTCTCTCTCTCTCTCTCTCTCTCTCTCTCTCTCTCTCTCTCTCTCTCTCTCCTTCTCCCCAAAGCTCCCCTCCCACCTCCATACCTCATATTTATCAGACCACTCTGGGTGAGCTGCTTCTCACTGGTCTCTGCACTGCAAGCTAAGGCCTGCCTCAAACCTCTCCTCCCAGGCCTAGTGCTGGGGAATTCTTTGCCCCAACAGATCCTAGAGAAGCTCAGACTAGGAGGGGGGCAGTTGCCAAAGCACCTCTCCTCAGATCTCTCCTGTCACATTCCCCTGGTGTAAGAGGATCAGGACGAGTGGTCACTGACAATCTGCTCACACTCAATTCATTCTTTCCCCCCTTCTCTTTTCTTTGCCCTCACCTAGGAAGACTCTGTCCCTGGGACATCTTTATTCAGGAAGATTAGTCCTCTGCCTCCATGCCTTTGATATCACCTGTGTGAGAAATGAAAGGACTACCAATGTGCCAATCCCACTCCCAACATCACAAATAAATAACCAAATTCTTCTCATCCAGGAAAACCTCTTGCATTGAATGCAATCTGTTTCCTTCAGGTTCTTACCCAATCTGACTGGGGATACCTGTTCCTTTCCTTTGTGTTCCCTCTCCACATATTCCCCTAATGTTCAACACAGAAGATAGATAATTAGAAAATAAAATCATGCTATTAAAATACATTATTCTAAAAAAAAGAGCTGTAGATGATAGAAGAAAGTACTGTTAAAATTGTTTACTTCATTATTAGTTTATTCTTTATGTAAAGCAGGATCTCGACCTTTTAGACTATGCCCGGTGTGGAGAGGGAGCTCCATCTGCCAGAGCAATTCAGCCTTTTCAGTTTATAATCTGAAATTTACCTGGAGCTCTAGGAGGTTAAGTGACTTATGGATCTAGTATGTGTCCAATGTCAGCTCCCTAACTACTACAGTGCCTTTCTGTGCCCAAGAATACATGAAGTGAGGGCCCATGATTCAGAGGATGATTCTTCTTATTTTACCAGGGGTTCTTAACCTTTTATTTATGTATTTATGTATTTATTTATTTTCTTGTTGTTGTTTAGTTGTTTCAGTCATGCCCATCTTTTCATGAGCCCTTTTGGAGTTTTCTTGGCAAAGATACTGGAGTAGTTTGCTATTTCCTTCTCCAGATCATTTGACAGATGAAGAAACTGAAGTAAGCAAGGTTAAGTGACTTGTCCAGGCACATAGCCAATATCAGAGACCAGTTTTGAACTCAGGTCTTTCTGACTCCAACCACTACATCACCAGTTTTTTTTTTAATAAATGTTAATTGTTTTTTGATTCCAACAAACTTGTGATGGAGAGAGCCATCTAGAAAGAGAACTGTGGGGACTGAGTGTGGATCACAACATAATATTTTCACTTTTTGTTGTGGTTTGTTTGCTTTTTGTTTTCTTTTTTCATTTTGTCCCCTTTTTGACTTGACTTTTCTTGTCCAGCATGATAATTGTGGAAATACATATGGAAGAATTTCATATATTTAACATATATTGGATTACTTGCTCTCTAAGGGAAGGGGTAGGGGGAAGGGAGGGAGAAATAAATTGGAACATAAGATTTTGCAAAGCTGAATGTTGAAAAGTATGCATATATTTTGAAAATAAAAAGCAAAAACAATTGTATTTTGACATCATTAGTGCTAAAAATAATTGGGAAAAAACATACTATTAAAAAACACACATTATTCTGAAGATAGATCCATGGATTGTGTCAGACTACCAAAAGGCCCTTATACACACAAAGAATGTTAGAAGCCCTATGTTCTGGGATTTCTCTAATATCCTTGGATTTTTAAGGTTTAGCCCATTGAGAAATCCTTTGGGCTTGTATTTACTACCACCACAAGAGCCTATGTGAATGTAAGGGTTTGTGTATCTGCACATGATTTTGTATTTGTGTGTCTGTTTATGAGTATATGTATATATGTGGGTCTTTGTGGGAGGATTATTTTCTGCATGTGTATGTTCACATGTATAGTATAGTTCTATGAATGCAGGCTTCCTGGCCATTATGGGAAAAAAAGCAGTATCCCAGAGAATAGATGGAATAGCTTCAGAATGGGTGGGATTATGAATAGATAGACTCCTGTTTCTGACTTCTCATTGACTCTCAGTTAGAGGGGTTGGATAAGTGATTGTATCCTAGCTTCCTACCCCATTCTCAGAATTACTCAGACTAAGTCTTGTTTAGTGATGTCTTAGATGATGGAGCGCTCCTTACCAACAATGTCACTTACATATTGAGTGTTCCCTTAGTTTTTTCTAGTCACAGCCTCCCACCCAAGTCCCATATGCCTTCTTCCATCCTTGTTTTTTCAGTAATATAAGTAGGGAAAAGTAGGCACTGTAGTAGTTAGGAAAAAGGAGGCAGTTCCCTTGGGAGAAAAAGGATGCTTTAGGCATGATGGATGACAGAGACAGTAAGCACACTTCTTGAGGATAAGGGGATGATCCTATCTGTAACACCCTTCCTCTCCCATCATTGACATACCCCTAGTCACTAAACTATCATCCCGAATTTTTTTTATCTTCTAACTACTTGACTACTCTGGTGTTCTTAGACTGGATTGATTTGGTGATGTTTCATATAGTGGAAGCCTCCTTGCAAATGACTTAGGGTCATAGGATTTACAGCTAGAAATACGAAGTTAATACATTAATAAACATTTTTAAAGATCCTGATCAATTATAGGCACTGGGAATATACAAAGACAAAAAGAAAATACTCCCTGATTTAAAAGTTTTTACTCTCTTAGGGAAGACAATATGAACAACAGAAAAAAAGTTTGCTACATCCAGTCCAATTCTATAATTTTACTGATAGGAAATTGAGACCCAGGGATGAAATTATAGGTCACACAGCTATTAGGAAGCAGACACAAATTTCAAACTCTAGTGTTCTGTTTCCAAAGCCAAGCTTTTTTCACCTGTTGGGACTGAATTATTTTTTTAAATTAATATTGTGTTAATTTATTTTATTTTGACATCACTAAGTCCTTCAAAGTTGATTATTTCTACAACATTGCTTGCATTGTGTAAATTGTTCTCATAGTTTTGCTCATTTTGCTCTGCATCGGTTTATACAAGACTTCCCAAGGTTTTCTGAAACCATTCCCTTCAGCATTGCTTATAATATGTTAGTATTCCGTGTTGTGATTGAATTCTAAGGTGCACAGCTCCTATTTCACCTCTTCCAAACCCTCTTAAATCCTTTTTTCCTCTCTCACTGTATTCTTTTGTCTCTCTTTTCCTGTATCCTATAATTATTAAACATAGAATGTCAGCTGAAAGGCAAATTTAGAAATTATTAACTTAATCCTCTCATTATTCAAAAAATGTAGAACCTGAGAAGGACAGTAACTTGTCAAAATCATACAAATAAGCCAGTGACCGAGGTGTTCCAATTCCTAAATCTGTTTTCTTTTGCATTTCTCTCTTTTTCTTTCTCTGCTTATTTTTCTCTATTATTCCATCTTATCCTCTTCTCTTTCTTGCTTTCCACCTCTTCCCTCCCCTCTTTTCTCTTCTTCCCTTCTCTTCTCCTATATCTTTCTCTCATCTCTCCTTACTTTTTTTCTCTCCTTCCTCTTCCATTCTCTCTCCCTCTCTCTTTTCTGCCCCTCCTCTTTCTTCTCTTTGTGTGTCTGCTGTATCTGTTTTCTCTCCCTCCCTCCTTATCTTTCCGTCTTATCTTTCATCAATTCCTACTTTTCTCTCTTCTTCCCTCTTTTCTTTCTCCCCCTACTCTTCTCTTCCTGTCTCTGTCTCCCTATCTTACTGTCTCTTTTAATCTGTTTTTCCCTCTCTCTTTCTCCCTTCCCCTTTCTTCTCTCTCTCTCTCTCTCTCTCTCTCTCTCTCTCTCTCTCTCTCTCTCTCTCTCTCTCTCTCTCTCTCTCTCTTCTCTCTCTCTTTCTGTTTTTCTGTATAGAGGTTTATATGTCCATGTGGGGCAAGCTTGGGTTACATGAGGATTTCCTGATGACAGTCAAATGAGGTCTAAGAAACCCTCTGCAGAAATGACTTGTATCCAAGGACTTGGAACCACCCACATTTGAAGCCTGATTAGCTAGGAGAGGGAAGGCATGCCTTCCTTACTCAATATTTTTCTGTCCTCAACTTTGTCTAATAACCCGTTCCAAACCTCTGCTTTCCTTCCTTCGGAGAGGCACTAGAGCTTGGGGGATGGAAAGCTAAATTTGGAGATCAGAAGAACTGGATTGGAATCCTTCCTCTGATTCTTGCTAGTTCTGTGACCATGGACAAATTACTCAATTTTTCTGATCCTCATCTGTAAAATGGAAATAGTAATACCATCTATCTTGAAGGGTTGTGGTAAGGGTCAAATGGGATAATGAATGGAAAATATTTTCCAAACCTTAAAGTGCTATATTAATGTAAGCAATTGGTTATTATTGTTATTATTATCATTATTATCTTCAATGTGAGTCAAAGCCTTCTACATAAGATCATAAGATTTAGGGCTTTGAGAACTAGTTCTGTGAACTCCTTCCTTCTCCTCACCTGATTCCACTGACCCCACCAAGCTCCCTCTCTAGAATCTCAGTTTACTCTATCCACCCCCCCCCCACTCCCCCATCACTCTGCCACCTGAGGCAAGTCACTTTAATCCTTCTAGGCCATTGTCTTACTTGTTCAGGGAAGCACTAATTCTGGTCCTTGGGACGGCTGGAAGGTGGGGTGTGGAAGGGGTGCCACACACATTGCATGCTGTGGCTATATGCCCTTGGCATGTTGGGCAGGGCATGGTGTTGTTTGCCAGGTGCAACGTGAACTCACAGTGAGTGGGAGAATGGCCTTCCCCCCTCCCTACCCCAACATTCCCCCCCACTCCAGCTCCAGCTAATCCCTCAGGGTGGAGTCTCAGCTCCCCACTTAGTCAGCATATCTGGCAAATCCCGAATGAAGTTGCCCCAGGGGGAAAAAACCCAAACCAAGAATCTGGGCATTTATGGCCCCTCTCCTTCTGAGGCTCTCCCACTTGTCCCGTTCTGCCAGTCTAACCCTTCCCTCTAGATTTCTCCTCATTTTAATTTAAGCCCTCTCTTCTGTATGTCTGCACTGTCTCCCATAATCCCTACACATTTAGATGTCTCACTCTCTGCCTCAACTTTCCCCAACCTGTTTCCTCCCCTTCTGTCTCACTTCCTTCTTTAGGAATCCTCCTCTGATTCAGTTCTAATCAACTTTGTTCTCCATCCACCTTCCCCATCCTCAAACCTAGTTCAGTACTGAGATCCAAATTAACCCTATTAATTTGTTAATGTTACTGACTCTCTATTCACCAAATGTGTGCCCTGTCTCCTTCAATGTGGGAGTTTTCCGAGAGCCAGAGCCGAAGGCCCTCCTTCAATTGAATGTTCTCCCACTTGTTTAAGCACCTCAATAATCTTATGTCTAATGTCCCCTGAAACTGTCTATATATGTATATACCCAGTTTGAATGTGAACTCTTGGGGGAGCTGTTTTATTTTTCTCTGTATATCTGTATATTCCTTCTTTTTTCCCTTTTTTCCCCTCCATCTTATTCTTCCTTCCTTCCTTCTTTCTTTTTTCATCCTTTTTCTTTCCTTCCTTCCCTCTTTATCTTCCTTTCGTCCTTTCCAAACTTCACACAGAGCTCTGTCTACAAGGGTTGCTCAGTCCAGAGTCTGGTGAGAAAAAACTACTGACTTACTCCCTAAATCTTCCTTTGGGGATCCCATGCTTTTAGAACAACAATGAATTTTGTTCTCTGGCTAAAAGAATTTGGAATCAGAAGACCCAACTCTCTAGCTCAATCTGTATGTGACTTTGGGTAAATGACTTCTGCTCTTTTGTATTCCATTTCCTTATCTGAAAGATGAAAAGGATTGTGCTGGATGATCCCCGATGTTCCTTCTAGCTCTAAACTTAGATTCTCCCCTGCCTGCCTGTTTTGTTTCGTTTTGTTTTTATTCCTTTCTCCTCCTTTAGTGGGCAACTTTTGGAGATCTCTTGATGGGGGTGTCCAGCCACCCTTCCTCCAGTAACACCATCCTTGCTACTATGACTGCTCATGCTCAATCTTGGAGCTTTCCTCTAATCCCAAAGCAATTTTCATGTGTGTTTATGAACATGTTTCAGGTTCTCCCTAAAACGCCTGATTTAAGGGAGGAGAGAAATCCTGATGCCAAGAGAGAGATGTGTTTCAAAATAGCTTGGAGATCCAGAAATCCTTCTTTCTAACAACTCCCACTGTGTGTTCAAGTGAGCAAAGTGCTGGATTTTAGGGTCTGTGAGATCCTGGGTAGGTCATTTAACCTTTCTTAACTTCATTAATTATCATCTGTAAATTAATGGGATTAGACCCATCCCTTCCAATTTTAAATCTATGAGTTTATGACTTTAGACAGTTCATTTTGCTTTCCTTTGCTTCAGTTTTCTCATCTGAAAAATAGGTCATTGATATTTTTTCTCCCTTTCAGACCTTTGATTTTTTCACTCAAGGGAACTCTCCATGTGGGAACTTTGTTCCACTAAGACAGATCAGTAACTCTTCTGTGATTTGCAGTTTTAAAAAGTTGTATTGGTAGTGGGAAAGAGTTTTAAGTGACACCCAGGGTCATATAAAAAGTATGTGTCAGAAGTAGGATACGAACCCAGGTTTTCCTAATTTTGAAATCAGCCCTCTCTTTATTATGCCATTCTGACTCTCAATGATACATGCATGCTATAAATGTCCTTATCTTTCATATGCTATCTAAATTCAGGTAAAATTGTGACTTCTGGCATTCCAGGCTCTCAGCCAGTCCTTCACCCCAAATCCCTGAGCTTATCCCTAGAGACCTTAGAGCTTTGGAAAGGAACTCCACCCAGAACCTTGTCACTGCCAATGATGAAGATTCCTAGGGAGAAAGGGAATCATAGACAAAAGTGACTTGGGTCCAGGCACTCTGAATTACCCACATCTGGGATATGCTGGGACAGTATGAGGCTAGTGCCCTTTTCTTACTCAGCATCCATTTTGTCTCTCCCCTTAGATCTGAGTCCCACCTTTATCTCATGTCATTTCCCCTTAGTCAAGGCAAATTCTCAGTGCCCCTTTGCCTCTTAGCCTCCCCCAGGTTGGGAAAGCTGATCTCCTAGCACTCTTGGCTTTTGCATTTCTGGATCCCTGTCTTTCCTGGTAGTTGGTAAACAGCCTATTAAGATGATTAGCACAGTGTAATTAGAGATGGGAAAACAGAGGCCAGAGAGCTGGTAGGGGTTCCCACCCCCCACTGATGCAGAGCTTCTCCAGGGGCAGGTTGATGCAACTCTGACTGATACAACCAGCCAGGGCTAGTACCCAGAGTTTAGGATAAAGAGTGAACTGAGGGTCCAAGTCACAACTGTCAAATTCCCAAGCAAGAGCTCCTGGTGATTTCATCCCATTTTCATGATGGAATGCATATATTATGGGAGGGATGATGGGTGGTCATTGGTTGTTGAGGTTTAAATAAAAGGAGGAGGTCTATAAGACCACTTTGGAGCATAGAGATTGAGAACCCATCCATAGTAGCCTTTGCCTGTCAGTAATACCAGAGTATTCGAAGTAACCAAGAGTATTGCTTCCCCTGGGGTTCACCCAACCCTCTGTGGTCTCCTGTGGGGAAATGAGGACAGTATGGAAGGGAGTTAGGGACTATCACCTGGGGAGAGATTCAATGATGAGGCATTCTCAGTTGCCAACATTAGTTCAAGGTTGCTGTAGCAATGAGAGTTAGACACTGTTCCAGTTGACCAGTTATGGATTATCTAACTTTGAGGCATAGAATTAGAGGGCTCCCCTATTCCCAGATGAAGGATTAAAAACTATCAAACTGAGGCTTTTAGAGACCATCCTATCCCTGCTGGGAAAGGAGAGAATTAAAGTCTATTCTAGTGCAATCAAAGGAGCTAGGCTGACTCTAAGAGGACTAAGAATCATCCTTTCTCATTTGACAGATTTAGGGACCCTCAGTCCATTCTTTCCCCTCTCAGGGGCCTCACCACTGCACCCAAATTGGTGAGGAGTGTATTTCTTTAGTTAGACCAATTCATCTTTTATAGGTAGAGTCCTGCTGAGCTTTATATTAGAACCCAGACCTTGAATTAAGGCTGGTAGTTAGCAAAATGGATTGGGGGGGGAGGGAATGACAAGAAGAGGGGAATTAAAAGAGTTTCCTTGAACCTGCCCTCAAGAAAATCTCCTCCCAAGTTATTGTCCCCATTGGACCTAGGATAGAGGCCCTCAAGACTTTGACTCTCTATTGGTGTGGATTTAAAAGTTTATGGAATCATAGATTTAGAGCTAGAAGAGATCTTCAAGTCTAACCCCTTCATTTTACATAAGAGGAAACTGAGATCCTGAAAGGGCAAGAGGCTTTCTCACCATCACACACAGTAGTGGAGCTGGGATTTGAGCCTGGCTCTCTTGACTACAAGTCTCAGCCTCTTTCCATAGTACTGATAAGTGGAAAATTAAGATCGATTCAATCATTCAATAAACATTTATTAAGCACATACTATGTGCCAAATACCGTGCTAATCCTTGGGATACAATTGAGGAAAAGAAAGGTGATTCCCTGGCAATTTACTAGGAAAGATTATATACCATTGAGGGAAAAGGAACAATAGTGACAGTTCCTCCTATATGGTTTCAGGAGAGATAAACTGAGGTAGAGTAGCCTAGCCTGGATGAGATAATGGTATGGAGGGGAGGGGATCTCTAACCTGAAGTGAAAGATACTCAAGGACATTGACCTGGCTGATTAATTATTGGCTATGCTGTGGAGGGAAAGATGGTTTAGACCAAATGGCCACTGAGGTCCCTTCTAACTTCTGTGCTATCCTATGCCTTGACAGAGATACTTCCTCTCTGCATCCCAACCATTGCCTAGAGAGGTGGAGGAGAGGGGCTCCCCTTGGCAGTTGGACTAGTCCCCTGAATATGGTAGGAGTCAACAGGTGTGGCCCAGGAGGGCCAGGCCTGGGGAACTGGGCACTTATCCCACTGGCCTCCTCACCATCCCAGGGGCATTTGCCAATGGCTGCCCCACCCTCCTCAACTCTGGCCTCTTGCCAGTCCCTGTAGCAGGGAGTGCCCCCCATCCCCATCTGAGCTTCTGTCCAGCCCCTTTCCCACTATCCCTGTTTTGCCGTGGTGCTTTTGCCCCACCCCCACAAGGATGCTTGTGGAATGGGGGGGGGGGGGAAGAGAAGCTGGTCAGGCAAGCTTGGGGGAAGGGAGGGAGGAGGAGGAGGAGGGGGGGGGAGGAGGAGGAGGAGGAGGAAAGGGAGGTCATGGGGTGGGGCTGACCCCAGCGGGAGGTCACCAGGGCTGTTAATCCAGCCCGACTGCAGGCCTTGGGATGAGCAGGGAGGTATTAGGGAGTTTACAACATCCTTTCATCCTGAAGGCTGCCTACCCGCCCTCTCCTCCTTTCTTTCTTTTCCTTTCTTTCCTTCTGCCTTTTTTTTTTTTTTCATTCCCTCCCTTTGCTGGCAGCCCAGCCCTAATAAAATGCAGTGTCTCCAGCAAGTCTGCCCGCCTGCCGCCTCACTGCTGCTCCCACCCGCCTGCACGCAGCCCTCAAACCAAACTGCTCCACTCAAGCCCCGCCTGGCAGCTGCCTGCCACCTTAACCCTTGCCAACCCAGCCTGGCGAGTGCTCAGGACCTCCTTCCCTCCTCTGACCTCCTGGAGGGTCCTGCTAGGCTCATCTCAGGATTTCCTTTCACATGTGTCTGCGTGACCTGTGGATGAGCCCGTGTGTTTGGGAAATAAGGCTCTGCCTTTATTTATGTTTGTGTCTATTGGATGAGACGAACTCAAAGGTCCCGTCTAATCGTAAAACTCTATCCGTGCGTGTGATACAGTGGTATTCCCTGGGGTACGGGCATATACCCACTTCTGCACGTGAGGCTGTTTCCGTGTTTCCCGTGTGAACGTTTCTAGGTGTGTGAGTGTCTCTAATGAGTCTCCGTATCGGTGGAGTCCTCTCACTTATCTGGTGTTTGTCTATGCGTTTCTACATCTGTGTGCCCACGTCTGTCTCGGTGGCTAGCTCTGCTGCCGTCGGTGCTCTGTTTCCCGGTGTATGTTTATCTGTGTTTGGCGCGGTGCCGGGGGAGCCGCCCCCGTGTGAATAACTCTGGCATGTCCCTGTTCCTGGGTCCGTGCGCCGCTGCCGCGAGCCGGGTCTGTGCCCCTTTACACGCTTGCCCGTACGGGAGAGACAGATCGCTGTGTTTCTTGGCACATGAGCCTGTGATGCGATGTTGTTGAATGTATGTGTCCATGCGCAGAGCTCTTGGCGCTCAGCGTCCAGCTGCCCGGTGAACTCAGTGCCTTCTCCCTCCAGCTGCACAGCTTCCTTTGAAAGGCCCCAGAGCTTGGGGGCTGAAGAGGGTGGAGGTTATGCTGGGGAGGGAGCGGGGCACCCAGCCAGCCCAGAAGACTGAGAGGTGGGAAGCTGGGAGGCCAGCAGCCCTGGCCCCGGTCATTCAGCAGTGAGAGGGTTCTGAGTCAGGGCTTGGTTCTCTCTCGGGGAAGGTAAACACGGAACCCACCCGTCTTCAGACATTAGGTCGTTTGTTTATCTCCCGTCACCATCGCTATCCCCAGCCCAAGTCCCATTTGCCTGGGGTCCCTGCCAGGAAGGAGGGGAGGGGAGCTGGAGAGGGTGCCCCTGTCTTTAGCCCCCTCCCTCCCCTAAACTGGATGCTCAGCTAGACCAAACACCAACCCTTTAAGACACAGGAGGTGAGGGGCTCCGGTGGGGGGAGGGGACAATGAGGTGGGGAATGCCTGTGTAAGCATGTCTGTCAGGAGCCAGAGATCAAAGAGCACCCTCAGGTGACCCTGCAGCCAGTAGAGCAGAGGCAAGCTGCCTGGCAGGGGACGCCACGCTGAGTGGAGTCCTTGGGGCCCTGTCTGCCCAGAGCATCAGCCTGGCACGGGAAGGGGGGGTCAGAGAGGAGGAGGTTGGCAAACATAGTCTTTGCTTACTACTTCCATGAACCTGCTACTTGTGTGACCTCAGAAACCTCTGCTTCTCTCAGATTCATGGGTGAAGATTCTAGCAGAAATTCTTAACTTGGGATCTACAGCCCCAAGGAGGTGACTGTGAATTTGAATGGGAAAAAAATTACAAAATTAGTGATTCCTTCAATTTTGATTTAAAAAAATCTTCTAAGGGTTTAGATATTTCACCAGATATCTATGACACAAAAAGATCACAAATTTCTAACCTAAATGATTTTTAAAAATCCCTTCCAGCTCTAAATTCTAAATCCTAACAAATTGTTTACCTTAAAACAGAGGTCTTTTCTGATATTTCCCCCACCAAGACTGGGCTGGGGTGTAGAGCTTCAGAACAAAGCAAGGACGTAAGAACCCAAATTCAAGCACTAGGATACTTGCTTTCGTTACCTCTGGATGGCAACCCACCAGCTTTGGCATAGTGGAGTAAGAGAGAACACACAGAAGATTTACTGATCCCACCTTCCCTACAAATCCCATTTCCCCTTAAACCAGGTCCATCGACTCTGCAATTCAAGGGTTGAGCCCTCCTTTATCCCAAACCCCTCTTCCCAAACTCCCAATGGGCTAGTGGCTAAACCATGAGTTTTTAAATTCCATTTTTTTTATTAATATCAGATATAAAGATGGGTCCAGTAAGAAAGCACAAAGGAAGAGGAGGGTAGTATGGTGTGTGGGGGCGTAATAATCGCCAGGAACATGCTGTCTCTTGGGGTGAGATTCCAGAAGACCCGCATATTTTCCAGCCTTCCCGCCCATCTTTGCCCCAACCAAGTCAAAATCCCCGTTCTCTCAGTTCTATACACAGCAAAATTTATACAGGCGGGAAGTAACATAAATAGGAAACCATGGCAGGGAGGAGGTGGTTTCTCTCAAAAAATATTATATATGTGTATATATATATATATACATATATATGTATATATACATATATATTTCTACAGTATTTGTATTCCCCCCTTTCTTTGGTGTTTTACCACAGTAAGAGTAGGAAGAGAGATGAATTTTGGGGTGGGGAGGAGGAAAATCCCATGGTATTCTCGTTCCAAGAGGAAGGAGCTGAGCCATTCTGCTATCCCGTCCCCCTTTTCTTCCCCTTCATTGGGCATTTTCCAACCCAGTCCAGCCGGGAGAAATGTCTTTCCTCCTACACCCTAAAGGGGATGGTTGTTACTTTTTCTTGGTGGCTGGTTTTCTTCATGACTTGGGGTTTGGGAGCTAAAAATCACCAACTTACTGGAGGAGAAAGAGATGAAGTAGGAATGTGGGAGGAGAAGGCAAAGATGCCCAAGAGGGGAGTTTGGTCCTATTTCTTAACAATGCCCTTCGTTTTCTATTTTTCAACAGCTTTTAGACCAAAGTTGTGCAAAGTTCTGTACACTGAACGAGAAACACAGCCCTGGGGAAGAGAAGGGGTCTGGGGTCCTAGAGCAAAAAAGAACCGCTCAGCAGGTTCCCTTCTTTAAGGCCACAAATAATCAGTCTTTTTCCCACTCTGGGTTTTTTCTTTGGTTTAAACCCCAATTCTAATATGGGATTTGAGGGAGGTGGAGAAGGGCAGAGGGGACAGAAAGAGCCTCCACCCATTTCTTCTAGCCTTCTTACCAAGGAAGTTCATTAAATGGTCTTTCCAAGAGCTGGTAGGGAGGAGCAAGGTCTGACTTTAAGCCAGAATCTCCCAACCACTTTGCCAGTACCTCCAAGCACTCTCTCTACCTTGCCCTTCTCCCTTTCCATCCCCCAAATCTCTAGTCCAGAGAAATGAGGCAAGTATCAAATCCTATAAGACAGGAACCTCCCAAAGCCTGTCCAGATTTGTCCAGAGAAGATACTGTCCCAGCTGAGTACAACACACCCCAACATCTGGGTGGCCAGGTACAGCATGTCAGGGGCAGCAGGGAACAGAGTGTGGGAAATCCCGAGTTCCTATAAAGTTGTTCAGGAAGACCCCAGATCCCTGAAGAAAGGGGGTAGCCTAGGGAGATCAGGGGGCCTCTCCCTACCCCTTCCACTCCTTGCTGATTCCTGAGTATCGGCCATGACGGATGCTCTTCTGGCTCAGTCCTGGGTTGTCCTTCGTTGGTAGTGGGTGGGGAGTCTGGGTTCCCCCAGGATCCCAGAACAGGGGTCACTCTCAGTACACAGCCCCACTATTAGGTGGAGGGCCAGGAGAAGTGTGATGTAGAGTGGCAGGAGGTGGGGGCTGCTGTAAGTGAGGTCCGCTCAGGTTCTGAGTGTGATACCAGGAATTGGTGGGGTCGTCCAGGTAGCTGGGGGAGGCGCTATAGGGGAGCGGCGGGGGGAGCTGGCTCCGGGCTGGGGCTGAGGTGCTGTGGGAAGAGGTGTCCCAGAGGGCTGGAGAGGGGGGAGAGTTGCAAGCCATGGAATCGCTGTTGTTGGGGCTATGCTCCAGGGGTACCTCCCCATTTTTGTAGAGCTTCTTAAACTTGGACCTACGGTTCTGGAACCAGATTTTCACCTGGAACAGAGAGGGGGTTTCAGTTAGCACAGAGCCAAGAAGAGGTGGAACATGGGCAAGGGGGATAGGAAGTGCATTGGAACAGTGACACTCTCTTTCATATCAGATGCCCATATAAACTCACAGCTACACAGATACACCTACATACATCTAAAGGCACAAATATCCTCCCCCTTTGTCTGCCCCCTCCGGCCCCTGCTACATACAAACAGAGACAAATAGTGACATACGAACATATTCAGAGACATTCAACTACACATTCACAAATGTATGGATCCTTACAGGGATTCAGGAACTATTCAAGGGGGGGTGTGATATGACTTGAGGACCCTTATGTGTCCTTCCGAGCCTCAGGGAGCAGGTGAACAATAACTCTCCAAATTCCCCTTAGGGTATCCCCCCTCCCCAACATTGCTCCCCACCCCGTGACACTGACAAACAATGATTCAGCTCTCTCACTGGGTGACCCAGATTCCCAGCGGCTGGGCCCCACGCAGCGTCCCACCTGTCAACACTAGGAGGGAGCCAGGCGTCCCGCAACCCTCCCCTCAGGGGCACAGTGCTGCTGCCAGGATAGGGTGGGAAAGGCTCTGAACAGTCCCCAGGTCGCTCTGGGGCCTTTCTGAGGGGCATCACAACTATCTAGGGGGCTATGAAGCCTAATCTTTGAACCAGGTCAGGTTTCTTGCCTTTTTCCATCAATCCCTTTCCTGTCCTGGGTTTGCAGGGGCAAGGGAGACATAGCTCAGTCTGTTGGTAGTAGCTGTTTGTGGGGCCTGGAGCTAGAGGTTCCCTTTTCTGGGCAGTGATTGTGTGGTTCACTGGCAAAAAGTAGTGCCAGAGGACCTGAGTTCAAATTCTGTTCCTATCATTTATTACTTAAGTGATTTGGGGAAAGTCATGTCACTTCCTCTGGGGCTCAGTTCTCCTCATTTGTAAAATGAGGGGAGTTGGACTATGTGATTTCTAAATACTTTCCAATACTAAATCCACGAAAATTCTGTGATTCATTAAGAATGTGTTGGGGACCCAGCAGGGATATAGCTCCAGAATTTATATGTGTGTATACATATACTTTTATAAATATACATATAAACTCATACGCTTTTATATATACACACATATACACATATACACAATCTACATAGCTACTACATACATTCAATACGCACAGTAACATACAGATACATGCATGCATATAGGTATGTTTTTACTCTTACACACACACACAAGATATGTCCACATTCATGCATGTATAGTTCAATCTAGGAAATGCCATGGAATAGACCCTGATTAGATAAATAATCAGGAATTCTTGGATCAAATAGGGGAGGCTGGAAGTTTCTGTTGAGGGGCAGAGTTATCCCCCCTCATTATTTTGGTTCCATATTAAATGCATACATATACCTGTACCCACATGCAAATATTCAAATATAACCGCTCATTCTAATACTAATATGAAAGCACAAAACTCAAGAATGGCACATAGCCCTCGGGAGTTAAGAACAAAGGGACTGTCTATCGGTCTCCATACTTAAATTGCTCCCCATATTCCCTTTTCTCACCAGACTGTGGCGGGGAAGGGAACATCTCAAGTTGAGATCTTAAAGAGACAGCTAGAGTGCACCCCCTCCTCCCATTCTTGATGCCCACAGGTCAGGGGTCAGAAAGCAAGAACGCTTCCAGTGGGGCAGCAGGGGCTCCAGCTGCAGCTATCGAGATATGGGAAGAGCAAAGTCTTACTTGGGTCTGGGTGAGGCCCAGTTGAGCAGCCAATTCAGCCCTCTCGGGCAGCGCCAGGTATTGGGCCTTCTGGAAGCGCCGTTGTAAGGCCGCCAGCTGGTAGCTAGAGTAGATGGTTCGAGGCTTCCTGACCTTCTTAGGCTTCCCATTCACCATTCGGACCTCCGGCTCCGGCTCCTCCTTCACCGACACTGTAGGGGGGAGGGAGGAGCATGGGTCATCCTCCAGAGATTTCCTCACTACCCTTTCTAACTCCCCCGAGTACTGCCCTCCCCGCTTCCCCTCTGGGATTTCCCCAGCTTCGGAGCCTCAGTGCACCGGAGTTGAGCAAAATGAGCACCCAAGGGAGGGAGCTGGGGCTCCGGTAAGGGTTGGGGCCAGGCCGGACCGAGTTGGGCTGGGCTCCAGGGCCGCCCACAGCTCGGAGCTCCCCATCCCGTCTGGGTGTCTCTCCAGCTGAGCAATCTCTCCGTGGCTGGGTGTCTCTCGGGCTCGCCCATAACTAGTTTTACAATATCTTCCTTCTCTCACCCTTCTCTGTTGTCTTTTCGAAAATTCCGGACACTTTCTTTCCCTGTCTCACGGTGTGTTTCTTTTTCAACTCCTTCCGCTTCGTGCTCTGGTCTCTTGTTTTGCTCTGACTCTACCCCAACTCTCTCCCTTGCTATCACCATCTTAATCCCTTTCTCCTTTTCTCTTTTAATCGCCTTCTCTCTTTGTTTTCTATTTCTCTCTTTTTCTTCTCTTTCTTGTCTCCTCAACTTTTCTTTTTGCATGTTTCTTTTTTCCCCCTTCCTCCTTTTTTTGCTTGTTCATTTCTTCCTTAAATCTTTCTCCCTGTTCTCCCCGTGACTCTCACCGTTCTCCCTTCTTCAAGCATTTTTTCAGACTTAACTTTTTTTCTTTCCTTGGCTCCCGAAGCAGGAAAACAGTAGATCTCCCCTTAACTTCACTCTGCCTATCCCACAGGCCCCCCGACACCCTCCATTTTTCACTTGTTTAACTCTACCCCTAGCGCTCTCATCCCCACCCCGCACCGCGCAGTAGGCGCCGGGTCCTAACTCCGAGCAGTCTATTTCCTCCGCTTCGGAGCTTGCTCGCCTCTGGGATCGTATCCCTACTTACCTGGATCCTGGGCTGGCAGCGGCTGCTCCCGGTAAGCCCCGTATTGCCGATAAGAGGCTCCATAAGTATATTCCGACTTGGGCGAGTAGGCGCCAGTGCCTGCAAGCCCATTGAGATTGAACTGATGGTGATAGGCGTAAGGATTCACCGCCTGGCCATAAGGTTGACCAGTGTAATAATCGTGCTGCGGAGCGCTATAGTAGCCCAGGTCCGTGACTGAAGACTCCGGTAGAGTGGGGGAGTCCTTGGAGCCGGCATGGCAACTGAGTGAGCTGGAGATGTCCGTGAGGATGCTGCTGAGCTTGCGATCGAAGGAGCCACTCATCGCTGCTGGCCGACTGGCGCCGCGCCACCCCCGAGGTGGCTGCAACCCGGGGCGAGCGAGCGCGGGGGAGGAGAAGTAGCAGAAAGGGGTGGGGGTCGTGAGCAGAAAGGGAGGGGAGGCGGGGGCCTCGTTGTCGCGGGTCTCCGGGGGAGGAGGAAGCCGAGGGGGCTCTCAGATCATCGTCTGCTCCGGCCGGCGTTAGGTGCCTCTCTCGTCCCGCGTCTCAGCCAAATGCTGCCAGCTCCGCCCGGCCGGCTGGTTATGGGCTTAATTGTGGAGTCAGGGAGGGTGGATGCTGCTCGCTGATTGGCTGGAAGTATTGCCTTGAAGGCAAAACACTTCTGTCTCTCTCTCTGTGTCTCTCTCCCAACCTCTCTCCCACTCTTTGTTGTTACCCTAAACACATATATACACACGCCCCTTAGTCCTCCTCTAGTCAGTCTCCCCCCCCCCCCCAAGTGTCTCTGAAATGTTATGTCGGCTTGGAGGTGGTGGTGAATTTAAAAAAAAAAAAAAAAAAAAAAAAAAAAAGGAGTTGGAGAGTGGAGAAAAGTAGTCAGGGGAATTGGATTTGAGAGCCCCTGTAAGTGACCACGTGTGCCTCTGACCGACCGTGGGTTTGATTGTGGGCCTAGTTTCTGTGTGTATACGTGTGTGGCTGAGGGATAGAGGACAGTCCCTGTGTGATGTTTATTAAGGATGATGTGTCTAAGTACCTGTGTGCTTACAAGAATGGTATATCTACCCCCAAGACACACGTGTAAATTGAAAGTATCCAAATGTCCTCACATTTGGTTTCCAAAAAATGGGGAGAATCCCCCGAAGTTCTAAGGAATAAATGGACTTTCTAAGTTCCTGACATCCTGAGGATGGGGAGAAAGTCTTGTTGGAGAGGAGGTGTGTGGGTGATCACAGAATCATAGATGCAAATCTGGAAGGGACCGTAAAGAGCCCCTTTATTTTACAAATACGAAAACTGAGACTCATGAGGTTAAGTGACTTGCCCAAAGTCACACAGATTTATATCTGCATATAGGGTTTCTAAAGATAATGATAATTGGAGTAAAAGATGAGATTGGAGAAAATCATGGAAAGGAGTAGGTTCCAGAGGACAGGGGGGTCTGCTTAACTTATGTATTTGAGGGAGGACATATTGGGACATTTGATTTTGTTCGATACTTGCCTTTCTGGAGAAACTATAAATCTGAAATGTGTCTTTATACAGGCTGTCCCAAAGTACTTTTAAATGATTAAAATTAAAAACCATCGTAACACTTTGGTGAAACCTGGTATATGGGGAATGAGCTTGTAGGGTTGCTCCTATTTCTGGTATGTCTTAGGAGGGGTACAGGTGTAGTAGTATGCTGGGTTGTACTTTATGTCTGTCTCTGCCTTAGTGCTGGGGAGAGGGGCTCTTTGTATTTAAGTCCATGGTACAAGAATTATGTGGGGAGGATTTGTTTAAATTCATGGGACTAAAATAAGGTGAACATCTAGATGGAAGAACCTTGTGGTACTGTATACAAGTTAATGTGTATGAGGGATCTGTATATGTTTGGGTGGAGATGCACCCAGGGTTGCAAAACAGGGGTTTGTGCATCTGGATGTAGGCACAAGTATGGGTACCAATGTGTATATTTGTACATGTCCCTGTCTGGATATGTGTACAAATATCTCAATCTTTTCCCAAGCTTACTTTTCTGAGAAACTTGACATACTCCTTCATTACTCCCCTCTTTCCTGCTAAATTATATCTCTTTCATCCTCCAGTCTAGCCTTCCCTCATATCACTGTCCCTCAAGTTCCCCACGCTTTCAGGGGCTTTACTCCATCTTACAAGGAGGAGGCTCTGGGATGTTCTGAAGTCATGAAACTTGGGGGTAATGTTTTCCCCCTCCCCCTCTTTCCCAACCTAACCTTCTGACACCCCTCAATTCATCATCTCAACGCCTCGACTCTGGAAAGCTACAGGAGCACGCGGTGCAACCCCACCACCTGCTGGTTATTATCGGTACTGCAATTCAGCGGAGCCCTCAACTTGGGTTAGAAAGTTGGGAGTAAGGGGAAGCATTAATCCTGCATCTCTGTGAAGCATGACAGGGTTGGGGGTGAACAGGGCTAAGGAGAATGGAAAAGGTTTTGAAACTCCTCTTCGCGCCTTATAGAAAGATGAGGAGAGGGTTCCATGACTCCCTCTGTGTCCTCCAAAAGTCCTAGACCAAATATCCACTGGGAGGAAATAGTTTTAAAGTGCTTAGAGAACTCTCCTCTCCTCTCCTCCCCTCTCTTCTCCTCTCCTCTCCTCTCCTCTCCTCTCCTCTCTTCTCCTCTCCTCTCCTCTCCTCCCCTCTCTTCTCCTCTCCTCTCCTCCTCTCCTCTCCTCCCCTCTCTTCTCCTCTCCTCTCCTCTTCTCTCCTCTCCTCTCTTCTCCTCTCCTCTCCTCTCCTCTTCTCTCCTCTCCTCTCTTCTCCTCTCCTCTCCTCTCCTCCTCTCTTCTCCTCTCCTCTCCTCCTCTTATCTCCTCTCCTCTCCTCCTCTTCTCTCCTCTCCTCTCCTCTCTTCTCCTCTCCTCTCCTCTCCTCTCTTCTCCTCTCCTCTCCTCTCCTCTCCTCTCCTCTCCTCTCCTCTCTTCTCCTCTCCTCTCCTCTCCTCTCCTCTCCTCTTCTCTCCTCTTCTCTCCTCTCCTCTCCTCTCCTCTCCTCTCCTCTCCTCTTCTCTCCTCTTCTCTCCTCTCCTCTCCTCTCCTCTCCTCTTCTCTCCTCTTCTCTCCTCTCCTCTCCTCTCCTCTCCTCTTCTCTCCTCTCCTCTTCTCTCCTCTTCTCTCCTCTCCTCTCCTCTCCTCTTCTCTCCTCTCCTCTTCTCTCCTCTCCTCTCCTCTCCTCTCCTCTCCTCTTCTCTCCTCTCCTCTCCTCTCCCTTCTCCTCTCCTCCCCTCTCTTCTCCTCTCCTCTCTTCTCTCCTCTCCTCTCTTCTCCTCTCCTCTCCTCTCCTCTCCTCTCCTCTCCTCTCCTCTCTTCTCCTCTCCTCTCCTCTCCTCTCCTCTCCTCTTTCTTCTCCTCTCGTCTTTCTTCTCCTCTCCTCTGCTCTTTTCTCCACTCCCTTTTCTCCTCTTTTATTTTAATAGAGGGAAATAATTCAGAAACTGAAGGGAGACACGCTTCAGCTTTTAAAACAGAGGGACAAGGGACTGATCCCCTTTTCCCTGGGGCGCTTGCTGCGTGGGAAAGGTGGGGGCGCGGGGAGTGGGGGTGGAAACGGTATCTGTCTGTCTATCTCCGCGTCCCCCCAGCGCCTATCGCCCGCCACTCAAAGCCCGTGGCGAGGCGAGTTTCCACCCGCTCGGGGTGCCCTCTGTTCTGCTGCCAACAGGGCGCCAAGGGAGCCGGGGGCGATGGGGGAGGGGGAGGGCATAGGGTGCGGCGCAGTTTCCCCTTCCCGGGAAGTTGGATGAGTAGGGGAATTAAATAACGAAAAGAGTTTTGAGGCGAGTCAGGGTGGCAATGGGGAAAAACGGTATTGGAGGGTAAAGGGACAGAAAGGGGTGCATTCGAAAGCTCCCTCCCTCTCCCCAACATTCTGGGAAAAAAGGGAGGCAAAGTCTAGACGGCTTTCCTGAGGGACTCTGAAGAAAAGTGGGAATATGGAGATCCAGTCTCAGATTCTGCCTTCCAAAGGGTTAAGGAGGAAATTGGAAGGATCCTTGGATACAGAAGTTAAAGAGATCTCATTTTACAGATGAAGAAACTGAGACTCAGAGAAAAAACTAACTTGTCCTAAGTCAGGTAGTTAGTAAGTAGGCACCTGAATATTTAGGTTCATTGATGGTTCAAACCTAGAATTTCCTGTACATCACAGAGGCCTCCTTTATCACCAGTTGCTCCCATCTAGAAGCCCCTATATATATGTATGGAAGTATCCTTCCACTCCAGGTTTTGGATGTAAGGAATGAAAGGGAATGTCCTGTATTCCTCTTTACCCTCCTCAGAATTTAGGACTACCCAGGAATAGGCCTAGGCTGCAAAATTAGAACTTGAATTAAATCAATGCTAGAACTTTAAAGATCTGTGATTTTTTTTTATCCTTTTACTGAGGAGAATCACAGTTCTTTCACCTTTATTTCCCCAGCTGAACATATTCATCAGCTGGTAGCAAACACCTCTGAGGTGTGGAAGGCTAGACCTCCAGTGACAGTCCATGTCTACCCAGGTACTCAAAGCCTTTCATGTTTGGAAGCACCTGCCAGAGCTTGTGTTCTGTTGGCACAGTCTCCAAGAAGTTGGCCATGGAGCAGGATTTTTACAAAGGATAGGCAATAGCACTGGCTGGTGAGTAAAATTGAATAAGCCCATAGGACAGAGCCCTTGCCTTTCCTCGTCCAAAATACATGCCCACTTATGTGCCATTTGTACCCACCAATTGCAACTGTTACTGGAAGCCCTTTCCAGTTTTGATGAGGCATCCTTGACCAGGTTCAGCATGATCAGGCAATACCTTTTGAGATCAGAATATGGTCCCTACTGCTGAAGGTGATTTCTTACTACACAAATTGTCTTTATGCTCTTTGCCTCTCCTTTTCATCCCTCAAACTCTGCCTTTTATCGTTCTAATTTTATATAGATAGATAGATCACTTCCCCCCAACCTAGAGGATTGTAGGCTCTTTGAGGGTAGGGACTTTGTAATTTTTCACTTTTGTATCACTAGTTTTTCTCACAGGGTCTGACACATAGTGGTGTTTAATAAATAATTTTTAATCAAATTAGTATGGAAAAAGTTACCCTATCAAATATGGGCAGGAGCTTTCTCTGGAATGGTAGCAGTGGACATATAAGGTTGGGGCACAAGAGCTACCTGGTCAGCTATGAGGAGTATGTCCAGATGGACCCTATAGACTCCCTTAACCTCTCTGTGACTCATTATTCTAATTTGTAAAATGAAGGGGTTGAAAGGCTTCTAAGATTCCTTCCAGCTTTAAAATCTGGGATCCTATGATCCTATCGATGGCAGGCTGGAGAGGATTGCTGGGTGATGGAGTGGGACTGACGCCATTCATACTGTCCAATCTGGGGCAGGGCACCTCGCCCTGGGCCAGCAAGATGAACAGGTCCTAGCCCTAAAGTCCTATTCACCTATGAAAGAACTCTGGAGATTTCGGACTGCGGAGAGGCAACATGGAGAAATCCTGGCAAAGCTAATGTCTGTGTTGGGGCCAAAAGAGAGTAGAGAGGGATATTCACTGATGTTATTGGAGGAACTAATATTAAAAGAATATTAGATAAAAAGAAACATAGTTGGCATGAGGATGGCATAGGTTAGGCAGATGCCAATGGCTTTGAGGGCAAAGACTGGGAGGTGGCCCCAAACCCTGCCCACACTCTTGGGCATTAGGTTATCACAGGGGCCCAATTCAGATGCCAATGGGCAGAAATGACCTAATTCACTAGTGTCCATTTGCACGTAGGGCAATAAGTAGGGTGATGGGCAAGATGCCATCTGGACCCAAATAAACCAGATCTTGCAAAAAGAAGGGTGCTGGGAGAAAGAGATGAGATACAGAATGAGGACGAGGAAATAGTAATATCATAGTGTCTTGCTCTATCTTAGTGTCAGAAGTCCATAGTGTCTGGGAAAAGATAAATATTACGTCCACCACTTTTCTTGGCTGCTGTATCTTAGATGGTAGAAAGTTGGGAGCTGTGGGCCTCCATTGCCTGAGGATTTACCACCATCTAGTGGTTGTTAGAGGGAAGGCAAATCCTTATTAAGGGGTGAGATGGGAGGGTGAGTGCATGTGTGTACAAGGGACTGTGGGTTTGTGTGTTTACAATCATAGGACCAAAAAAAAAGTCACAGATGGAAGGACATTATTTATCATTTAATCCAATATTTTTCAATTTACTTGTGATCTCTATGACACTGGCATGACCTCTGTAGCCTTAAGTATTATTGATCATCTCTTGGATATTCCTTTGATCTGGGTTTTCTTTTTTGGTTTTCCTCCTCCCTGTTTGACTGATCCTTCTCAATTCCCTTTGTTGGATCTTCATCCAGATCACATACACTAACTGTTGGTGCTCTCCAAAATTGTTCTCCATATGCTATGTGTTCTCTTTCTTAGTGACCTCAGGGCCATAAAGGAATGAGATGCTGGCTCTGGAGTCAGGAAGATATGAGTTCATGAGGGACCTGAACATTTCTCTAACCTCTGTCTGCCTCCGTTTCTTTCACTGTAAAATGGGAATAATAATAGAAACTACTTTTTATACCAAATGAGATAATATTTGTATAGTACATATTAGGTACTTAATAAATTCTTGTTTACTTCCTTATTGTTTCTCTATAGATAATTCCTGGGTCTACATATTCAGATCTGGTTTCAGTCCCATTACATCATTCCATAGATATTCCACAGCTCAAACTCAACATGGCCAAAACAAAGTCCATTATCTTCCCCCCTAAACCCTTCCTTGTTACCACCCAGAATACCACTCTTCTTCCAGTTCCACAGGTTTATAACCTCAGCATCATTCTTGATGGCCCCCCAGTCTCACCCAGCCTACATCACTTTGCCAAAATCTTGTCATTTGTATCATCAATTTCTCTTCCCTTTCCCTTTCCACCACTAACACTGCCACCACCTGAAGCCTATATGATCTCTTTTTGAACTCTTTCCATAGGCTTCCTTTCTCCCTCCCTCCCTCTCTTCCTTCCTTCCTTCCTTCCTCCTTTCCTTCCTTCCTTCCTTCCTCCTTTCCTTCCTTTCCTTCCTTCCTTCCTTCCTTCCTTCCTTCCTTCCTTCCTCCTTTCCTTCCTTTCCTTCCTTCCTTCCTTCCTTCCTTCCTTCCTCCCTCCCTTCCTCCCTTCCTTCCTTCCTCTCTTCCTTCCTTCCTTCCTTCCTTCCTTCCTTCCTTCCTTCCTTCCTTCCTTCCTTCCTTCCTTCCTTTCTCCCTTCCTCCCTCCCTTCCTCCCTTCCTCCCTTCCTTCCCTCCTTCCATCCCTCCCTCCCTCCCTTCTCTCCTCTCCCTCCCTCCATCCCTCCTTTCCTTCCTTCCTTCCTTCCTTCCTTCCTTCCTTCCTTCCTTCCTTCCTTCCTTCCTTCCTTCCTTCCTTCCTTCCTTCCTTCCTTCCTTCCTTCCTTCCTTCCTTCCTTCCTTCCTTCCTTCCTTCCTTCCTTCCTTCCAAGGCAATTGAGGTTAATATGATTTGCTTAGGGTCACACATTTGAGACCAAATTTGAACTCAGATCTCCCTGACTCCTGAGCCAGAGCTCTATTCACTGTGCCACCTAGTGGCCCCTAGTTCCATAGCTTTTTAACTGATCTACTTGCTTCGCCTTTCTCTTGCATCCAGTCCACTGGCTTTCACATAGTTGTCAGAATTATTTTCTAAAGGGCAGATCTGTCCAGATCACTTAATAAACTTCAGTGGCTCCCAATTCCCTCAGGGATTCAATCTAAATCACTCTGCTGGAAATTAAAACTCTTCATGACCCACTCCTTACATTTTTCAGTCTTTTCACACGTTACTCCTATGCCAATCTACCATCTAGCTGTGTTGACCCGCTTTCAGTTCTTTACCTTCAATGCTCCATCCCCTCCTTGCCTTTGTATTACCACCTGTACTTGCTGCCAATAGTTTTCTATATCCATTTCTTAGAAGTTTAGGGTTTTTAAGGGTCAAATAAATTAGAAACCTCCAGGAACCTTGCCTTAGACTTTACAGCTCTTACTGTATTGTCCCCTAAAATTCCTTTGTGTCTACTTTGTGTTTGTCTTGTATATACTTATTTTGGCATATGTTATCCCCCTTTAATATGTGAATTCTTGGATGAAAGAGACTGTTTTTACTTTTTACTTGACTCTTTAGTGCTTAGTACAATTCCTGGCACACAAGAGGCATTTAATAAGTGCTTGTTGATTGACAAATTGGAGTCAATTCTCTTTTGGAATTCCTTTTCTCTAATCTATAAAATTGGGGGTGGGTAAGGGTTTGAACAGATGCTTTCTATAAAGCCCTTCTCCAGCAACATTTGTATGATTTATAAAACACCCAGGAAAGTGAAATTACTTGCCCAAGATCACATCACAGAAAACAAAATGGTCTCTTGAAATACTTTCCAGAGAATGGCACCAGACCAATCACTGAAATGTGAGGGACCTCAATGAGGTCCATTCACAGCCTCATTTCTGTAGAAACTCCTCTGCAGTCTAGCATCCGATCACAGCAGCATCTTGGACACTGGAGGTGCTGCATCTCTGGGAGGCAGAATCCCTGCTGAAGCAAATGCAGGCAAAATCAGAACCAGGCTACCCAAATCTCTTTCTGACCTTTCCCATTCTCACCAAATTTCCCATGTTTGGAACCTTGGGGCTATTATTAGTGCTTCTTTCTCTATCACCTTTAGATCCAAGCCTTTATCAGGTTAATTCCATCTCCAAAACACCTGTTGAATCCATTCCCTTCACTTTATTTCCACTGGCACCACCCTCCCATAGGCCCTCATTATCTGGGTTATTGCAACAGCCTCCCAACTGGTCTTCCCACCTCCACTCTCTTTCCCGTCCAAGTCCAATTCATCTTCCTCATACCTGATCTGAATAATCTTTCTTATGCATAGATCCGGTCTTGTCACTCCCTCTATCACAGGTTACATTCACTGAGGTCCAGCCCCATGTTTTCTGGGGTGACTAAAGCTTTGCCTGTGTTGTCACCATCTCTTCCCTGGGGCCTCTGGAGCACTCATAGACCTCTAGCACACCTAGAACATGCAAAGAAGAAAATCTATATTTCCTTTTATTCGACTGAGTCGCAGTAGAATTAAAAAAAATAAAACTTTACTGGTTAATTGTGGATTAAAAACCCAAAACATAGTAACTACAGGGTATAGATGATCAGAGTTGGAAGGGTCTGGGAGACAGGACAGAACTCCTAGAGAGACCGAGAACTCCTAAGTTAGATGGATAAAACAACAACAACAAAAAAGATACAGCTTTGTTTTTATAAAAGCAGTATAGGAGCAATGGAAAAAATGCAAAACCTAGAAGAAGGAATACCCATTTTCAAAGTCAGCCTCTGGCACTAACTGCTAGACCATAAATAAATCACTTAAACTACTTGGAACCCAGTTTTGTCTGTAAAGGGGGATGGTATTACCCATAATGTCTGCCCTCACAGGGGTATTCATAGCATCAAATGAAATAATGTATATAAAGCACTTTACGGACCTTAAAATACTATATACATGTCAACTATTACTGGTGAATTTTTCCAAGTTGAGTAGCAGTTTAATTAGATTAAATAACAACATAGTAAAAATTTAATGCAATAGACTCATGTACCATGAAGTACAACATCAAACTTACATCTCATTTCAACCCTGCAGGGAAAATTTCCATTTTAGTCTGGATTTCAGTCCTTCCTTCTGTGGCCTCTCAGGCTCCAGCATAGATCAGTAAAGCATCAGAGGAAGAAAAGACTAATTCAGAAATTCAGTGTATTGTCATGGATTTCCCTTTCCCCCCACCACTCTTCAGGGAAAATACAGCTTTTCTGACAAAGGATAATGCCAGGATGGATGCAAGGATTTTCCACCTGGGTTGTTGCTATTCCCATGGATCAATGTTGGCTGTTACTCTTATTCTCTAATGGTAACGCTGTCTGGCAAGTTGGCTCAGCATCTTTATCCCCCTTTAAACTGTTTCCGATACTCTCCCAACTACAGAAAAGCAATTGGCATAAAGACTACAGAATTTTGACTCAGAGCATCTGGGCTCCACTCCTGCCTTTTCCACTGATTCCCTATGTCAACCTTTGGGCTTAACCTCACTGCAAAATAAGGAGAGTTTGGTAGGCTATTCTTTTATTTACTTTAGTTTTGGAGATAAGTAGGGTTAAGTGACTTGCCAGGGTCACATAGTTAATATTTGAGATCAAATTTGGACTCAAATTCTCCTGACTCCAGAGGTTAGGGTGTTGGGAGGTAGGGGGATCCTCTATCCACTGTGTCACCTAACTTCCCTATAGATTATTATTTTAAAATATATTTTTAAGGCTTTGAGAGACTTACATGAACTGATGCTGGTTGAAGTGAGTAGAATCAAGAGAACATTGTACACAGCAACAAAATTATGTGATGATCAACCGTGATGGACTTGGATCTTTTAACAATGAGGTGATTCAGGCCAATTCCAATATGGGAATTGAATGTGGATCACAATATAGTATTTTCATCTTTTTATTTGCTTGTTTGTTTGTTTTCGTTCTCATTTTTTCCCTTTTTAATCTGATTTTTCTTGGGCAGCAAGGTGGAAATATGTTTAGAAGAATTGGACGTATTTAACCTATATTGAATTACTTGTTGTCTAGAGGAGGGGAGCAATGGGGAAAAAGGAAAAAAAATTTGGAACACAAGGTTTTGCAGGGGTGAGTATTGAGAGCTATCTTTGCATGCATTTTGAAAAAATTAAAAGCTATTGAAATATATTTTAAAATATTTTTGTAAAATATATTTTAGTAAAATAATTTTTGCAAAAAGAATACATTACAGATATTTCTGGAAATGTACTGTATTTCTATAATTGAGCCATTCCTTATTAAAATCAACATCAAAAAATTATGCAAAAGTCCCTGACCATATCTGATAATGTATACCATATTCTTTCTGCCTTATTAGTATTTTATAGTTCACCTTCTTTCATTTTCTTTTCTTTCTTTCTTCCCTCCTTCCTTCCTTCTTTTCTTTCTTTCTTTCTTTCTTTCTTTCTTTCTTTCTTTCTTTCTTTCTTTCTTTCTTTCTTTCTTTCTTTCTTTCTTTCTTTCTTCTCTCTCTCTCTCTCTCTCTCTCTCTCTCTCTCTCTCTCTCTCTCTCTCTCTCTTTCTTTCTTTTTTTCTTGGCAATTGACTTGCTCAGGGTCATATAGCTAGTAAGTTTTAAGTGTATGAGGTTGGATTTGAACTCAGCTCCTTCTGACTCCAGGGCCTATGCTCTATCCATACATTCTTTTCCTTTTAAGGGTATACTTTTTATACAATCACTGAACATTTTTTGGGAGAAGGCATTCTGTTTTACTTAGTTCATACACATTGTCTCATTTATCTCTGAATTAAGGTATTTAGGTGGCATAGAGCTGTGTGACGCTGGGCAAGTCACTTAATCTGTTTACCTCAGTTTCCACATTTGTAAAGTGAACTGGAGAAGGAAATGAGAAACTACTTCAATATCTTTGCCAAGAAAACCTCAGATGGGATCATGAAGAGCTGGACATGACTCAGTAACAACAATACTTGCCATATTTGTCTTCTTGGTATTCAGGGGGAATCCTATATGACATAGTCTCCTTCACAGTCTGTTTTGAGAAAACTGTTTTGTAGAACAATATTAACAATTTATTGTCATTTTACCTTTGTTCTTCTTGAAATCTTTCAATAACCACCCTTTTTCTTGGTTAAAACCAAAATTCTTTAGTGTGGCATTCAGTCTGAGTACAATTTCCCCTCCCCTAATCATATTTCACATTTCTCCTCTTTTGTGTTCCAGTTGTATTCCAGATAAACTAAAGTATTCATGTCTTTCCCCACCTTTACATCCCTATTCCTTTACTCATGCACAGAGTTGGAATGCCTACTCCGCCCATCTCCTCCTGTTCACATGCTATCCATCCTTCAAATGACAAATTACCTCGCTATAATGTCCCTTTACAAGCTTACAATGTCCCTTTCTCAAAAACCACCCTGTGAAATGAGAAGTGGTAGCATGATAATATTACTCATATTTTATACTGTTTTTTCTGGGCTGTTTTTGTAATCAGAGGACTCAGATTCAAATTCTAACACTGATACTATCTATAAAGTCTGGGATAAGGCACTTAAATTTCCCAGCTATTAATAAAAAGAATTGAATTAAATAATCAATGATATCCCTTAAAATACTAGAACTAATCTAAATCACTATTGATTAGAGAAATGAAAATTAAGACAACTCTGAGGTACCCCCCCCACACCTCTCAGATTGACTAAGATGACAGGAAAAGATAATGATGAATGTTGGAGAGGATGTGGGAAAACTGGGACACTGATGCATTGTTGGTGGAGTTGTGAAATGATCCAATCATTCTGGAGAACAATTTGGAACTGTGCTGAAAGAACTATAAAAATGTGCATAACCCAGCAATGCATATCCAGCATTACCTCTACTGCTCTGTATCCCAAAGAAATCATAAACAAGCAGAAAAGACCCACATGTACAAAAATGTTTGTAGCAGCTCTTTTAGGGATAGCAAGGAACTGGAAATTGGGTGGATGCTCCTTAGTCAGGGAGTGGCCGAATTAATAAATGATATATGAATGGAATGGAATATTATTGTTCTGTAAGAAATGAAGAGCAGGTTGATTTCAGAAAAGCCTGGAAAGATTTACATGAACTGATGTTGAGTGAAGTTAGTACACAAAGTAAACATTGTACACAGCAATAAACAAGATCATGTGATGATCAATTGTGATGGACTTGACTCTTTTCAACAATGAGGTGATTCAAAGCAGTTCCAATAGACTTGTGATGACAAGTGCCATCCACGATCAGAGAGAGAACTATGGAGACTGATTGAGGATTAAAGCATAGTATTTTCACCTTTTGTTGTTGTTTGCTTGTTTTTCCCTCTGTTGGTCTGATTTTTTTGTGTGTGCAGCATGACAAATAGGGAAATATATTTAGAAAAAATGCATATATTTAATCTTTTTGGATTGTTTGCTGTCTTGTGGAGGGGGAAAGAAAGAGAGAAAAATCTGAAACATGAGGTTTTGCAAAGGGATATGTTGAAAATTATCTTTGCATGTATTTGGGAAAACAAAGTACTATTAAAAAGAAAAATATATATACTAGAGCTAGAATTCTATGACCCTACAAAATGGTCAGAGAGTTTAACTAGGTTATCCAATAATAATAACTGACATCTTTCTCATTTTTTTTTCTTTTTGATCTGATTTTTCTTGTGCAGCATAATTGTGGAAATAATTGTGGAAGAGCTGCACATGTTTAACATATATTTGATTGGTGAGGGGGTGGGGAAATAAAAGGAGAAAAAATGTGGAACCCAAGATTTTACAAAGGTGAATGCTGAGGGCTAACTTTGCATGTATTTTGGGGAAAAAACCTGTTATTTTAAAAATACTGATTTACATTTCCATAGCACTTTAAGGTTAGCAACATGCTTTCTCCAAAAGCCCCCATGAGATATAAAGTGACTAATACTTTCATATTAATTGCTTTCATTTTATAGGTTAGGAGATTAAGGTTGAGAGAAATGATGAGATTGTCTAAGTCATAGAATCACTAAATGGCAGAGTTTTAATTTGGAAGTCACATAGAGCTAGGAAGTACCTCAGCTGATTCTAGGGTACAAGGTCCCTGAATTCTTTATATTTATCCCCAACCTCTAACATAACTATGACCACACTTCAGCTACTTTCTCTTCTGCCCTCTTGTGGGCCCTCATCCAGGCAGTAAATTCCTTGAATAATCTCCATTTTGTGGAAGAGCCCAGACTAGCCATCATTAATTCTCTTTTCTTTTCTTTTAAACATATTTTCATATTTGTCATGCTGTGCAAGAAAAATCAGACCAAAAGGGGAAAAATAGAAGAATGAAAATAAATAAACAAAAAGAGGTGGAAATACTATATTTTCAATTCTCTAGATTCTCATGCTCACTCACAAGTATCTTCTCCCCTACCCTCTCCTACTTGGTCCCTCTTCTGTGTGCTATCTTTCCCAATTAAAATGCAAGCTTTTTAAGAACAGGGACTTTCTTTTTGGCCTGTATTTACATTCCCAGTATTTTGCTTCAAGGCACAGTAGTGATTAAATAAATATTTATTGATTATCATATTCTTCTTTTGTCATTAATTCGTCACTAACATCAACAACAACAGTAATAGCTAGCATTTATATAATGCCTATAGATGTGCCAGATGAGCATTTTGGTGGTGCAGTAGATAGAGTCCTGGTCCTGGAGTCAGAAGTCTTACCTTTCTGAGTTCAAATCAGACCTCAGAGTTCCTAGCTGTGTGATCTTGGGCAAGTCACTTAACCCGTTTACCTCAATTTCCTCATCTGTAAAATGAGCTGGAGAAGGAAATGGAAAACCATATCTTTGCCAAGAAAATCCCAAATGGGATCACAAAGAGTTGGACACTATTAAAATGACTGAACAACAATAAATAAGCCAGACATTGTGCTAAGTGCTTTACAAATATTATTTCATTTGAGTCTCACAACCCCCAAGGAGAAAGTGTTATTATTACCTCGGTTTTACAGTTAAGGAAACTGAGGCAGGCAATTAAGTGACTTGCCCAGTTAGTATCTGAGGCTGGATTTGAACTCAATATTTCTTGATTCCAGCTCCTGTACTCTATCCACAGATCACAAATCTTTTGTTTATTCTCTCACTTGGGAATTTAAATAATAATAACAACTATTCACATTTATCTGTTACTTTCTTCACCACAACCCTATGAAGCAAGAAGTGGCTTCTCCCATAACCATTCTCTTAATATCTTGTACTTAGGTGAATCTGACCACATAGAATAGTGGAAGGAGAACTAAAACAACCCCTAACCCTATATTTTAAAATTTACATAAATATTTTCAAAATTTGTGGGGTTTTTGTTTCCAATGTAATCATCAATAAATACAAACATTCCAACATCCAGAAAAGAACATAAGAGATTGTAGATAACATTTTAGATATATACAGTTTATTAAATTGATAAAGGTAGTAACAAGATTGACTTGTTCATGTCCCTTCTGAACCTTTTTTTGCCTTTCCATATACCCACTCTAAAAGATCCAGACAATAAGTTGTACACTTTCCACTGCTTCTTTACATCTTTACCTCCATGATGCTGCTGTATCAATCTAGGTGTCTATCTATTGTCTCCCATTTCCTGTATGCAGGACTGAAACTAGCAAATTTGGTGCTCAAGGCAGCAAAGATCCACAAAATGTGATGTGTCAAGCAACACAAAGTAGGCCTTCAAGCTGATGTTTTGAGACAAATTCAATTTTAAAAAGAGGTGATAGTGAAGATGAGAGACATAAGAGAGGACATAAGTCTTTGTGAGGAAAGATCGGGGAAAGAGAGACTCATAGAATTTCTCTGATAGGGACACCACAAGGCCACAATGGGAAAGACAGGGGCAGGAAAGGGGAGGGAAAGATGGATCTGTTTGATCCAGGGAATGCCCACCTGAAGTTCGACAGACAACTGCAAGGGAGAAAGCAGACCCTCAGGAATCTTCCTATTTTAACAATAATCCATACTTACTAGTTAGTAAACTCAGGTGCCTGTTAATATTCTCTAAATTTTCCTTTAGGCAAAGTTCTTATACACTATGATTGCAAACAAGTCAGTTAACTTATTTCTTAATTTTCTTATCTCTAATATCAAAGGATCAGACTTGTTAGCTTCTAAGATCCTTTCCAGCTCAAAAATCTCTTTTAACCTCAGTTTCCTTATCTATAAAAATGAGGATACTGATAACAGCTATTTCCTAGAGTTGTAAGAATCAAAAGTGTAAAGCACTTTATAAGCCTTGAAGTATTATATAAATGTTAGCTGCCCTTATCATTATTATTATGCTATTTGTCATTGTTATTATTTAAGCTAGATCCTGTGATCTGTCTCCTAGTTGTGGTTCTTTGGATCTAGATGTGCCCATCTCTTTTTCTTGTCCTTTAAACCCTTGATATATTTTAGGCCACTCAATGGTAATGAACATTATTCCCACCATCCACTCACCATGTGTTTTCCTATTTATTGGGTTACTGGAAGCACTGAATCTTCTGAGACCTCAATATTCCATGATTTTCAGATAAAGAGACCCTAGGGAAAATATTAATGTTAAAGTGATGAGTTGGGGATGTGGGAAAGAGGGTCATTAGGATCAATGAATATGCTATGCATTTTCTGAAATACAATCCAGCATTGAATTTTTACAATGCACTTACCATACTGAGATCTTTATTATGTGTCCACTTATAAAGAGACAAGATTTACTGAAGGTAGGGCCTTATTCACTTTTTTAATCTCCTGCAGGTTTATCATAGTGCCCATAAATATAGCAGAAATGATACATATCTGTTGATTAAACAAAGTCAAGGATGTATAGCCCCGAGGATGCAGAGGTACCTTGATAATGATTAGAGACCTAGATAAAAACTGCTGGCATTTGGGTTATTGTTTTTGGCGGTGATGGTGATCCATAATTTTTTTTTTTTGCTGAGACAATTGGGGTTAAGTGACTTGCCCAGGATCACAGAGCTAGGAAGTGTTAAGTGTCTGAGGTAAGATTTGAGTTCAGGTCCTCCTGACTTGAGGGCCAGCATTCTATCCACTGTGCCATATAGCTGGCCCTATGGTCCATCATTCTTGAAAAGGACCAATAACATCATGAGGGTGATGTTTTTACTTGAGAGTGAGTTGGATTTAAGTGAGGCAGAGTTACATAAAGTCATCAGCTTCACTCTAATCTCCAGAGTCATTGGTAAGGCAAGACGACTAGTGATAGCCCCTAGCATTGGGGTGAATCCTCTGTGGAGTATATGTTTATGGTGGCAAGCATCAGAGGACAAATGGCTTACAATTACAACAATGGAGGACATATCCATATCCTTGAGGTCATAAATGAATTCAAGTATTGAATGTATGGGGACAGGAGAGAGCTGGTAAAATGAACATATAATATTGAATCAGATTCCCTTAAGTCTGCCATCTCTTTCTTTCTTGGAGATTCCTGGAGATTGGTGATTCTTTTCCAAAAGTACTTTATATATTAAAAGAGCTTTGACTGAACATTTGGACAACCTCTCTGCCTAACAGATAAGTGGACACAGGAGGGATTGAGGCAGTGGTTTCCATACTTTATATAATAATTGTTTCCCAGTTTTTATTAAAAAAAAATAATAATTGTATAACTCCCCCTGTTAGTCAGAAAATAACTTTTCCCCCCTGAGGCAATTGGAATTAAGTGACTTACCCAGGGTCACACAGCTGGGAAGTGTTAAGTATCTGAAATCACATTTGAACTCCAGTCCTCCTGACTTTAGGGCTGGTGCTCTATCCACTGCACCACCTAGCTGCCCAGAAAATAATATTCTTATCTCTTATTTCCTTTAGATAAACTTAAGAATTGCTTATAATTTCATTATGACATGTATTTTAAGAACATGATAAAATAAAATAATGTAACAGTTACTAATTGATAAAATTCTTAAAATTTTCATATAACTTCTAAAAATAACAACCATAGTAATATTACAAATGATGAGTAGTCTTGATTTTTAGTACAATTTCTTAAAAAAAACTTGCATCAATGACATTGATTACATTTCTACTCATCATTCTTTTTCCAGTCACTAATTGGAATCAATATTTTATAATAGCTATGACAGAAAATCCCATTTCATACAAATTAGATGTTAAAATGGGAGCAAAATTTGTATTTTTTCTTTTTAACAAACTATTGTTTTTTCTGCAGTCATGTCATAGTAAGATTTTCAAGTGAATGATAAGATTTTCAGCTTGCCTCAACAAATTGTCACTAGGCAAGTCTATTTATTTTTCTTCTTCAGACAGACTAAATCTGTGACAGTTAAATACTTTTTCCATGGATTCCCAGAATTAAGTTTTTAAAATAAGATGAAAATTGCTTCTATAGATTAATTAAGTGATTAAGAAGTCAATTTTTATTTTCTTCTGTTTTGCATAATTTGTAGAATAAATACTTTTAAATGAAACATATTAGGAATGCTGTTTTGTAAATTTATTTTCAATAGCTTTATTTCACATAATTGTAATCATTTTATGTTTGAATTAGTAAATGAAAAATCATTTAAAAATATTTATTGTGTTTCAAGCACTGTGTTAAGTACAAAGATAAATGATGTGATTCTTGTTCTCAATGAGCTTCCACTCTAATTATACTCTAACTATAAGGGAAAGAAGCATATAAAAGAAAGGTGACCAATAGTGTAGATGGATTTTTTAGGATCAAAGTATGAATTGACGGTCTTATATTGATTTGTTTAGATTATTTTGTTTAAAAAACCAACTATGCACTTAAGATTCATATTTCAAGAGGAAATTTTTGTTAAAATGAATTCACTGTATTATTATTGCCAAGAAAAATGGCAATTTCTACTTTTAGCTTTAAACATTCTTTGAATTATCCTACCATAAGAAGATTCCCATGGATTGGTTAAAGGTAAAATAAATTGTGGAACATGAATGTAATGAAATATTATATCACTGTAAGAAATGGTAACTATGAAAGATAGAGAAGCATGGAGAAACATGAATGAACTGATGCAATGTAAAATAAGCAGAACCAGATAAACAATATACAAAAAAACTACAATGACATTAGTGGACAATAAATTAAAATGGAGTGCTGTGTCACTATAATGATTAAGGTTGGCCCCAAAAAGGAACTACACTACTACTTTGTAGAAGTGAAGGACTATGAGTATAGAACATTGAATATAATGCTGGACTTAGCTGATACATTGGTTAGTTTTGCTGAATTGTTTTTCTTTTTTTAACTTTTTTCTTTCTTTGACATAAGGAATAGCTCTTAGGGTGGGGAACTGGGGAATAACAATTTGGAAAATGAAGATGATGGTGTAAGAGTAAAAGACTCTTTTTGAGAGGAGACAGTTAGAATTAAGTGACTTGACCAGGGTCACACAGCTAGCAAATGTCTGTTTAAACACAGGTCCTTCTGATTATTCAAGGGCCAGTCTCTATCCACTGCACCACATAGCTACCCCAGAAACATATTTTAAAAAGATGAATGAAATTGTCTATTTTTCTGGGGTTTATTTTGTTTATTTTTTTAAGATTGATTTTTAAAATGTTTGAGTTTTATATTCTCTCCTTCTTGACAATCCCTCCCCAACTCATTGAGAAGGCAAGCATGATACTATACTTCTGAAATTATGCAGAACATATATCTATATTAGCCATGTTGCAAAAGAAAAAAAGGCAAGAAAAATAAAGTGAATAACAATACGCTTCAATTTGCACTCAGAGTTTAGTAGTTCTTTCTCTGGAAGTAGATAACTTTTTTCATCATGAGTCTCTTGGAATTGTCTTAGATAATTCTACTGGCCAGAGTAGATAAGTCTTTTACCATTAATCATCTTTACAATATTGTTGTTACTGTGTGAAATTTTCTCCTGGATATAGTCATTTCACTTTGCATCAATTCATATAAGTCTTCTTAAGTTTTTTCGAAATCACCACCCTCAAAATTTCTTATAGAACAATAGTATTCTATCGCAATCATATTTCACAACTTGTTTAGTTATTCCCCAGTTTTGAGCATCTCCTTAATGTTCAATTATTTCTAATGTGGTTATCTTGATGTGGCTCAAAGAATAGAGATTTCTAGGTTCTCCTCCTTTCAGCCTTCTCCAATAGAGATTTTAAATCCTGATGAAGGGGAAGCAGGAGGTTGGAGTTAGAGGCTGGCCACTTTGTTCTTTTCAGAGAGAGTGGTTACTGGTCTCAAATTATATTAATTGGTTCCTTTAAATTTATTTTTTTTGAGGCTGGGGATAAGTGACTTGCCCAGGGTCACACAGCTATGAAGTGTTAAGTGTCTGAGATCAGATTTGAACTTGGGTCCTCCTGAATTCAAGGCTGGTGCTCTGTCCACTGCGCCACCTAGCTGCCCCCCGTTTCCTTTAAATATTGCTAGTCTAGGAGAAGTAACTTTAATATTCAAACTAAAGTTCTGATTGCTGTTTCTTAATGCCCCAATCTCTTTATTCAAGGCTTGACTCTTTTCCCACCAGAAGCCAGTTCCACTATAAAAACATGTAGCAAATAGCAAAGAAATACATTATTGAACTTGATAACAAAATAAAAATCAGAGAAACTATATATTTGAAAATATATTCTAGATAAAATAGGTTGAAGGATCTCAGCTTTTACTGAGAGTGAGCAAGAGACAAGGGAGACAGAGACAGAATCAAAGATGCAGAGAGAGACAGGCAGATACACACATAGAGAGAAAGACAGACAGATTGAGTCAGGCCCAAATTTTACCTAAGAGAGAAAACTCCCTATAGTTCTAATTGTAGCAAAGTGGGGATAGGGTCATGACAGAGACTGTCAATTCCTCTCATACTGACTTTTCTCCTTTTATGACCTAAAAGAAGGGTGACATTGAAGATTTTGTTCCTGTCTAAGCTGGAAGCCAGAACAACATAGGATCTCTCTTCTTTGCCACTCTCACCAGCTTTTTCTTTTTGCTCATGAAGGTATGGAATGCTGATCTCTATTAATGAGGGGAGTTTTCTCTGGAATACCAGTGAGCTTTGGGACTCAGATTATAAAAGAAAAGTAATAGGAAACAGTTTTTAATCAACATTTACTTTAACCAAAAAAAAATAGTGCTTTGGCACTAGGACATTACAATATTTCCTGATAATATTGAACAACCTTGTGTCCTGTCTTCCTGCTCCAAGTCACCATACAATTTTGCAAGGAGCCTTTCTTTTAAGGATCCAAAAAATGAATAAATATAATATTCTTTTAACAACTTGAAAATCTGAGTATTTTTTTTCCTGAGGCTATTGGGATTAAGTGACTTGCCCAGGATCACACAGCTAGGAAGTGTTAAGTGTCTGAGACTAGATTTGAACTCAGGTCCTCCTGACTTCAGGGCTGGTGCTCTATCCACTACACCATCCAGCTGCCCCTCATTCATATTTCTTAATACAAATTTGCAATGTGTTCATATTTCATTAAGGGGTAAATGTGTTGGTGCATGTCTACAATCTCTGCTACTAAGGAGGCTGAGGCTAGGGGATTACTTGAGTTCAGAAGTTCTGAATTGCAGTGGAGATAAAGCCAACTGAATGTCTATATTATTTCTAGCACTTACTGTGGGGAGATAGGAGCACTAATACGGAGCAGGAAACCACCAGGCTGCTTAAAGAGAGATAAATTTGTCCTGGTTGAAAATGGAGCAGGTCAAAATTTCCCTGCTCATCAGAAGACGAATAGGGCTCACCAGTGCTCATTGTATGTCCAACCTGAGCAAAGTAGGGAGATTCAGTCTCAAATCCATCACCACTCTCACCACAACCACCAAAAAATTTCATGAATGTCAACATTTTAAATTAGTGATCAAATTAGTAGCTTTAGCTGTAAAGCTACATTTCATCCTGACATCCCCTGAGAGTCATTGATGTAATCTGATACAATTGTGTTTCACTTTTTCATTTCCATGAAAATGTATCATTTCAATTACAATGAAAATTCTCTTGGGATAGTGCTGTCATTAATAAACTTCCAAGGTAAAAAAAATCTTCTTCAAACGTAATTTCTTCAAAAAAATTTTTGTGAACATTTATTCTCTTTATGCCAGTGACCCCTTCTATTATCCCATATATATTTAGTCCAAGTCTTTGGTCCCATTTTTACTCCACAGCCTAGCTTCTTAAACTGTGATTCACAACTCCATACGGGATCTTATAAATTAATGTGGGGATAAAGAAATTATGATGTTTTAAATAAATGTTTGATTTGTATACCTATTTTATATACCCATATAACTGAGGAAACATAAAAATTTCTTGGGCAAAAAGAAATCTTGAGTGGAAAAAATTTAAAAATCTCTGGTCTATAGTTACTTAAGAGATATTAATTTAGGGTCCAAATCTTGTGGTTCCGTGATCCTTGATGAGTAAAAGAGATTGCTGAAATGGCTTTTATAAATTATTTTTATTTTTTTCTATTGTTTCCTTTTCTTTTTTACTCTTGACTTGCATCAGGATAACCTTTGTTCCAAAGTCACCAAGTATCAGAAAAAGTGTTAGTTTGATTTGGAGGTTCTTAACAAGTTCTTTGTGTAATTTCTTCACCACTTTATCCTCAAGAACCAATATTGGCACATAAGTTATAATTATTATCATGGTGGTAGTTTTGCACATATTTATTTTTAGCATTGCAATATTATATGAAGATTAAATGTACTATGAAGTAATGAGTTTTTGGGTGTATAATAAGATGCATCCCACCAATTATATTTTTTGTCTCTCTAAGAAATACCTGTGAGTTATCCTTTCATTTATCTAAAACTTAAATCTTTCTTTTGGTTTTGTGTATCGCAAGAATGTTGAATTTATTATGATTCAGTGTTTTTAGCAATAAATCTACTCATTGTATCATTAGTGGCACAAGGATCTCATGTTTAGTTTGGGGAAGGATTTGTTGTTCATTTGTATCTTACTCATGATCCTGTGGACATTGTCCATGGGATTTTCTTGGCAAACATGCTGGAGCGGGTTTGTCATTTCCTTCTCCAATGGATAAAGGCAAAGAGAGAGTAAGTGATTTTTTGAGGGTCACACAGTTAGTAAGCATCTAGGGCTTGATTTAAATTCAGGGCAATGAAGAGAATTAGTTCAAATCCAACCTCATAACCTTAATAGATGAGTGGGAAAATTGTATAGCCTGGTTTCCAGAATTCCTCATCTCTAAAATGAGCTGGAGAAGGAAATAGCAAACCATTTCAGTATCTTTGCCAACAAGAGCCCAAATGGAGTCACAAAGTGTAAAACATGACTGAAATGATAATACCAATGTCCTAATTCCAGTCCCTGTATTCTTTCCACTGACCTTTAACTGTCTCCTATTTATATTTTTTTTGCTTAATAGTATTTATTTTTTCCAAATACAAAATAGCATTTGTAAAAATAATTTTCAACATTCATTTTTATAAGATTTTGAGTCCCAAATTTTTCTTCCTCCCTTTCGCCTCTACCTCCCCAAGATAGCAAGCAATCTGATACAGGTTATACATGTACAATCATATTAAACGTCTATCCATATTAGTCACATTGTGAAAGATGAATCAGAATAAAAGGAGAAAACCACAGGAAAGAAAAACAATTTCAAAAAGTGAAAATAGTAGGCATTTAGAGTCCATAATTCTTTCTCTGGATGTGGATAGTATTTCCATCATGAATCTTTTGGAATTGTTTTGGATCATTTTATTGCTTAGAACGATTTAAGTCTGTCATAGTTGATCATTACACAATCTTGCTGTTACTGTGTACGATGTTCTCCTGGTTCTGCTCATTTCACTCATCATCAGTTCATGTAAGATTTTCCAGGTTTTATGAAATCAGCCTGTTCATCATTCAATAGACCTAGGATGGAAAATGTTATCTACATCCTGTAATGTTCTTTTTGATTTTCTGGAGGTCTTTGGGGCAGTCTTCTTTTCAGCAGAGTAATCACCACAAGAATAGCCAGGTGTTAAAGTCCAAAAGTCTTTATTGTCTCTTTCCCCTGGTGCTCAGCTAACTTTCTCATGGCCTTCAGATGGGACTTGGTTTCAGTGGAGAAAATGCAGGAGGACAGGCTACCACGGTGGTGTGAGATGAAGTGAGTCTGAGTCCAAGAGTTTGTGCTTCAGCGTCCAGCCACCACAAAGGTGGATGATGGAATGAATCTGTCTCTGCCTCCCTTTGGCTGAGTTTGTCTCAGCTTATATGCTCTACACTGAGTATAAACCAATCATATCACTATGAAACCATCATTTGTTGTAAGATTGAATCAATCATACTGAACTTAGAGAACTATTAAGCACCATGCTAAACTAGATAACCATTGTCTCATCAATTCCAGTGAATTAACATCTTGTAAATATCCATGTTTCAGAGTTCTGGCCCATAACAACATCCAGAGACTGAATGTGAATTGAAGCTCAGTATTTCCACCTTTTTATTTTTTATATTTTTTCCCCTTTAGTCTGATTTTTCTTGCAGAACATGACAAATATGGAAATATGTTTAAAAGAATTGCATATATTTTAATCTGTATCAGATTGCTTGCTGGCTTGGTGGGGGGAAGAAAGGGAGGAAAGGAGAAAAATTTGAAAGACGGTCTTTCAAAAATGAATTTTGAAAACTATCCTTACATGTGGGAAAATTAAATACTATTAAAAATTTCAAAAATCACAATTTGTTCAGCAGCTGGACAATTGAAGGGCATCCCCTTGATTTCCAATTCTTAGTCATCACACAGATAGCTGCTGTAAACATTTTTGTACCTTTGGGTCCTTTTCCCTTTTTTATGATCTATTTGGGATACAGATAATTTTAGCCCTTTGGGCATAGTTCTAAATTGCTCTCCAGAATGGTTGGATCAATTCACAATTCTACCAATACATTAGTATTCTAAGTTTCCTACATACTCTCCATCATGTATTGTTTTCCTTTTCTGTCATATTAGCCAATCAGATGTGGTACCTCAGACTTTTAATTTGCATTTCTCTAATCAGTAGTGGCTTAGGGAATTTTCCCACATAGAATAGATAGCTTTAATTTCTTCATCTGAAAACTTTCTGTTAAAATCCTTTGACCCATTTATTTATTGGGGAATGACTTGTATTCTTATACATTTGACTCAGTCCTCTCTATATTTTAGAAACATGCCTCCTATTTGTATTACCAACAGTCAAACTGAAATTTGTTGACAGTCTAAAAGTGATGTCATTCTTGGCATTTTTAACCCACTTTCTACCACTCTACCACTGTCATTGGACTTACACTGAAGCAAAAGCCATTTAAAATTTGTCTTTGTTTCATAGGTTTCCCTGACCAAGACAGTTTCATCATTAATTTTCCAAGCTACTGATAATGTACCACCTCATGGTTTTCAGAAAACAGGCTTTGTTGTCAGAGCCATATTTGAAGCCTTGTCAACATGATAGATCTTGCTAAAGCTTGTTTTTTTCTATCATAATCTTCAAGAACCCATGATCACTTTTATGTCACGATGAGGCATTGTAGAGGAATATACTGTACATATATAAACAAATCAGCATCTTTACATCTGTAACTTCATTCACTTAAAATGTAAAATAGGAAGATTTTATTTTCTCTATCACACAGGTAGTCTTCATTCAGACTGTGTTATCTGCAAATTTAATTTTTTTAAGGAGCTTACTTTTTTTAAAATTTTATTTTATAATTATAACTTTTTTTGACAGTACATATGCATGGGTAATTTTTTACAACATTATCCCTTGCACTTACTTCTGTTCAGATTTTTTCCCTTCCTCCTCCCCCAACCCCCTCCCCCAGATGGCAAGCAGTCTTATACATGTTAAATATATTACAGTATATTCTAGATACAATATATGTGTGTAGAACCGAATTTCTTGTTGCACAGGAATAATTGGATTCAGAAGTAAAAATAACAGTTTACACTCATTTCCCAGTGTTCCTTTTCTGGATGTAGCTGATTCTGTCCATCATCAATCAATTGGAATTGGATTAGCTCTTCTCTATGTGAAGATATCCACTTCCATCAGAATACATCCTCGTACAGTATCATTGTTGAAGTATATAATGATCTTCTGGTTCTGCTCGTTTCACTCAGCATCAGTTGATGTAAGTCTCTCCAAGCCTCTCTGTATTCCTCCTGCTGGTCATTTCTTACAGAACAATAACATTCCATAACCTTCATATACCATAATTTACCCAACCATTCTCCAATTGATGGGCATCCATTCATCTTCCAGTTTCTAGCCACTATGAAAAGGGCTGCCACAAACATTTTGGCACATACAGGTCCCTTTCCCTCCTTTAGTATTTCCTTGGGATATAAGCCCAGTAGTAGTATGGCTGGGTCAAAGGGTATGTACATTTTGATAATTTTTTGGGCATAAATCTGCAAATTTAATTTAAAAATCCTTTACATATGATTTAAAAAATCTTTTGAAACATCAACAGCTATAAGTATTTTAACATGCCAATAACTACAAGAAAATCAATAATTTTTCTATTTCTTTTTCTTTGTCTCTTTTCTTTCTCAGTCTATCTGGCTGTAGGTCGGTCTCTCATATATAAAAGTATGTGTTTGTGTGCATTTATCTTCAATCACCACCAGATGGCAGACTCGTCCATTCTAGCCATTCCAGACGGGAGAGGACCATTCATTTATTCATTCATACAAGGCATGTTCCTGATGTCTCCTGTGGGCCGAACTGTGGGTGTGAACTATGGAAAGAACATAAAAGTAGTCCTCACCTTTTAGGAGCTCATAGCCTAACTGGGAAGAAAGGACACAATGCCAAAAATAATAAACTAAGTTGGAGAAGGGTTTTAAAAGATTCTGAGTATCATTTCAGAATGATATAATAAAAATAACTAAAATGCCAATTTATAAATATATCCTAGACAGGTGAGAATGTCTCCTGTAATCAAAAGCCTCCACAAAAGGAGATTCTATACATTTTTCTTATTCCCTTCCTGAAGGAAATATTCTTTATGATCTAACTTAAATCCTTCCATTGGATAACACTGTTTGAGTGAACTTAATGCCTCAGGCAGACAAGATGTGCTCCTTAGAAGATGAGACTATGATTTTGAGGGACTTATGCCTAGGTCTATTGAGTAGCTATGGGTTTTTGGGGGACTCTGACCTGATCCCTGCTGGATAATCCTGGTCCTGTGCTGTAGTTTAGGAACAAAGGGAAACATTTATGTTTTGCATTTTAAAATTTTTTTCTCAATAATGTTTTATTTTTCCAAATGCATGTAAAGATAATTTTGAACATTCATTTTTTAAAGCTTTTTATTTTTCAAAACATATTCATGGATAATTAACCTTTGTAAAACCTTGTGTCCTAATTTCCCTCCCTTCCCCCCACCTCCCCTAAATGGTAAGTAGTCCAATATATTCAACGTTCATTTTTGTAAAATTTTGGTTTTCAAAATTTCCTCCCCCTCTCCAAGACAGCAAGCAATCTGATATAGGTTAAATATGTGCTATCCTTTAAAGCATATCTCCATATTGTCATATTGTGCAAAAAAAAATTATGCCAAAAGGGAAAAAATACAAGAAAGAAAACAAAAAGGTGAAAATACTATTCTTTGATTCATATTCAGTTTCCATAGTTCTCTCTCTGGAGGTGGATGGTATTTTCCATCCCACATCTATTGGAATTGCCTTGAATCACTGCATTGTTGAGAAGAGCCAAGCCCATCACAGTTGGTCATCACATAATCTTCTTGTTACTGTGTGCAGTGTTCTCCTGATTCTGCACTCTTAGCTCAGCATATATAATTCTTTTAAGTTTGATGTGGGGTTTTTTTCATCCCTATCATCCAGGCTTTTCTGAAATCAGCCTGTTATCATTTCTTGGATGTATAGCTTTCTTGTATATATAGAACAATAATATTCCATTACCTTCATATATTGTAGCTTATTCAGCTATCCCCCAATTGAGGGCCCCAATTTAAAGAAAAACATTCAAATATTAAAAGCCAATTGGTTGTTGTCCTTTGTTCTTGAAGAGGACCAAAATGGCATCACAGTGTTAAAGTTAAGTTACAAGGTATTCAACTACGATTGATTACACCAATCATACTTGGAATCTTTGGAGTGAAGATGTCTCTAAATTTGTGTATCTCACTTTTCTGTTGAGCTACTGAAATTCAGCTTCTGTCATAAAGCAAAGTGAGCAGTCCTTTGCTAGCATCTCCCATGTGGCCCAACCAATTCCAAAGAGCTACAGAGAGACTTTGAAAGTGTTCTTCTTGCAATTGCATCTTCTTTGCCTTCTCCATAAAAGTCACAGGCAAGGGTACTTTTGGCATTTGAACAACATTGCCAGCTCATCAGACTTGTGCTGTCTGCAGTAAAGTTGGAATGCTTTTCAGTTTAGCTGAAAAAAGGAACTCACTGTCTGGTGCCTTTTCTTTTTTTTTTTCAAGACAATAAGGGTTATGACTTGCCATGGGTCATACAGCTAGTGTCAAGTGTCTGAGACAGGAATTTGAACTCAGGTTCTACTGACTCCCCAAGATCAACTAACTATCCCCATATCTTTTCTTGTCAAGTGATCTTTAGAATCTTCCTAAGACTATCCAAATGGAAGTGAATCCATTTCCTGGCATGATGCTGGTATACTGTCCATGTTTCATAGGCATAAATCAATGAAGTCAGCACAATGGCTTTGTAGACCTTTAGTCTAGTAAGTAGTCTAATAAAAACCATTAAGCTGTGTTTTGATCTTACCAGTAAAGCATATGACCCAAAGAAATCAAAGACAGAAAGCAAAGTCCAACATAAAATACTCATAGTAAATGCTTTGTGGTAGTAAAGAATTGGAACAATGTGGATTTCCACAGATTGGGGGAATGACTGAAAAAGTTACTGTATACAAATGAAATAGAATGTCATTTATACTCTAAGAAATGACAAGAAATGACAAATATGAGAAGTTTACATAGTGACTATAACAATGAAAATAAATTATCACTATAGGAAAGCCAAGGTTTGGGCAACTAAATAAATGATAAAGAGCCCATGATAATAATACCTCCCTCTTTGTGGCATTGAGGTAGGAAACTGTTAGGACAGATGAGGGCCCTGTTTGGAAAGCTTTTGTTTACTTGTTTTTCTTTGTTCTAATGGATGGTTTAGTCTGGACTGAAAGTTTTTCCCCCAGAAATGATTGTGATATGATCCATGTGATAAGTATCTATGAAACATTTAAAAATATATAACTAATTTAGCATGTGCTTAAATGTTCAGTAACATTTCCCGAGATTATAATAAATGTTATTGGAAGTTAGGGGAAGAAACGATCCCAGTAGGATAGAGAGATCAAGAAAGGCTTCTTGAAAAAAAAAAGTTCTGTTATTATTTTAATAAACAAGGAGGAGGGGATGAATTTTAGATAGAGGAAAATCAGAAGACAAGACATAGAAGTTGGAATGATCAGAGTGGTGTAGGAGAATAGCCAATTCAGATTATAAAATATTACTGGAGTAATAAGAAGTAAGATTGAAAGGGAAGGTTAGAACTAAGCCATGATAGAAAATTTCTGGCTTCAGTATTTGGGCTTCAATTTGATAGTCAATAGGGGATCATTGAAAGTTCTTAACCAAGGAAGTCATATTATTATGAATTATGAATCAGGAAGATTATTCTGATAGTAGTAGGATGACTGGATTGAAGATAGAGGACCCATTTAGGTTATCATAATTATGCAGGCAAGAGGTACAGATAATCTACATCAGGATGCTTGCAATGGAAATGTAAAGGAAAGCTTAGATCTGAAAGCAAAAATGAAAGAAAAATCGACAAGACTTGGTGACATATTGGATGTTCAGAGTGAGAAATGGCTTTCATCGAATATTCAATAATAGGTCCCAGTCCAAGTTTAGCTTTTGATGGCTCAGAGTGAATGTAAATAACAATTGTTTTCTGTTCTGGTCAGAAATGCTGAATGTCTTCCCCTTCCAGATTGAATCTTTCGTAATGGCAAATTAAGTCATCTTTTGTCTTGATTCTTACTTAGCTCTTAATCACTAAATGGGCATTGCCTTGGTTAAACTGAGACCCGGGAAAGACCTTAGTTAAAAAAAGGACAAGGTCATCCACTGCATCCTGAACTGCAACCAGTCATCTTAACCTTCATCTTGCCACCAAATTCTGGTGATTCTGTAGAACAGAGTGAGACTGATGACTTTGCATTGGATTAAATCCAATTCCAGCTCAAGTCAAGACATCACCCTTGTGATTTCATTGGTCCTCTTCAAAAAGGAAAGACAAATAACAATCAGAGTGAGGAAAAAGGAAAAGGAAAGAGAAGTCCAAGATTCTAAGTCTGAATGATTAACAGGATGCTAGTGTCACCAATAGAAATAGGAAAACCCAGAAGAGAAGTCAATGTAAGGGGGATGTTAATAAGTTCAAAAATTGGAAGCACAGGTTTGGAAATGAGGAGGAAGACTGGGGTTGGATATATAGAGAAGAGTATTGGGGTCATCCATATGGAGGTGATGGGTCACCAAGAAAATCTCACCAAGAAAAATAGAGAACAGATGATAGAAGTGAATACCTACGTGAAGGGGGCTGGAGAAAGAGAAATAGAGATTATAATTTTTAATAATAGCTTTTTATTTTCAAAATATATGCAAAAGCAGTTTTCAACATTCACCCTTGCAAAACCTTGTGTTCCAGGTTTTTTTCCCTCCCTTTCTCCCAGCCCCTTTCCTAGGATGACAAGTAATTCAATGTATGTTAAACATGTGCAATTCTTCTATACATATTTCCACAATAATAGTGCTGTACAAGAAATATCAGATCAAAAAGGAAAAAATGAGAAAGAAAAAAAAGCAAGCAAACAACAACAAAAAAAAGGTAAAAAAAAATACTATATTGTCATCCACATTCAGTTCCTATCATCCTCTTTCTGGATGCATATGGTCCATTCCCTCACAAGTCTATTAGAATTGGCCTGAATCATCTCATTGTTGAAGAGTCAAGTTCAGCAGTCAATAATCACATAGTCTTCTTGTTGCTGTGAACAATGTTCTCTTGGTTCTACTCACTTGATTTAACATCAATTCATGTAAGTCTCTCCAAGCTTTTCTGAAATCTTCCTGCTGATCGTTTCTTATAGAACAATAATATTCCATTACATTCATATACTATAACTTATTCAACCATTCTCCAACTAATGGACATCCACTTAGTCTCCAGTTCCTTGCCATCACAAAAAGGGCTGCCACTAGCATTTCTGTACATATGGATCCTTTCCCCTTTTTTATGATGTCTTTTATGTGCTTGGACACATAGTTTGATAGCCCTTTGGGCATAGTTCCAAATTGCTCTTCAGAATGGTTGAATCAGTTTACAACTTCACCAACAATGTGTTATTAGTATCCCAGTTTTCCCACATCCCCTCCAACATTTATTATTATCTTTTCCTTTCATCTCAGCCAATCTGAGAGATGTGTAGTATACCTCAGAATTTTAATATGCAGAGAAATGGAGATTATTAAAGAAGAATCAGAGAAAGTCAAAGCTAGGAAAGATCTTAAGAGTAATCTGGTCCAAACTATTTAACAGAAAGAAAAACTGAGGAACAGATAAATCATCGGTCCAAAGTCATATAAGATCTAATTAGTAGTAGCACTGGGAGAAGAACCTAGATTTCCTCAGTAGTTCTAGAACATCAAACTCAGCTTCTTCACTAGCATTGAGAAAAAAGATGCAATCTTTTGTTTGGTTGTTGTTCTTTATTCTCAAAGAGGACCAAAATAACATCACTAATTGGGATAAAGGAACAGTGTGTCTGACTGAGGCTAAGCTGGAATACAGGCTTGGAGAGCTCTGCTACAGTTCTACCATATAAATAATCTGCATGAACATTTGAAGTGGTAATGGTTCTGAAGATATGAGAAACACATTTCTTTTGAACTACTGAAATTCTGCTTTGCTCACAGAGCACAGCTCCTTCTTCAAAGCAGGTACACCATGCTGGGTGGTATGTGCTAGTGTCTCCCATGTCTCAAAATTGGATTCCAAAGTTCCTTAGGGAGACCTTGAGAGTGTCCTTGTATTTGTTGACCTTCACTCAGAGAATTAACAGGCAGTCAAAATAGTTCAAAGTCAACAAAACTGAAGGTTCAGAAAGCTCTAGGTGAGAGGAGACATGCTGTCCATAGTGCCATCCCTACTGGCCAGTTTTCATGACAAACCTCTATCGATCCAGTCTAGACAGGTGAGAATATCTCCTTTGACTAAAGATCTCCAAAAAAGGACATGCCATAGACTTCTTTTCTATTCTCCCTCCCATCAGAAAGTGCTCTTTAAAGGTTAACCTAAACCCTTCTGGATGATATCCTTTGGCTGAACTCAATTTCTGATTTCTTTTAGACCCCAGGCATGCAAGATATGCTTCTTGGAAGATGAGGTTGGGGTTTGGGGGATGGGGGAAAGGCTTGAGCCTGCTAGGTTGGCTTGGGCTTGTACTGACGCTTAGATTAGAGATTCTTAATTTTTGTTGTGTATATCATGGATTTCTTTGGAAGTCTGGTTCCAGTTATAAGTTCCTTTTCAGAAGGATGCTTTTTTCTATTTCCTTTTAAAATGTTTCTTCACTAGATAAAGGAAGTAGAGGAAATCAAGCCTAAAATAGTAGAATGTTTTTAATTATATATTTTAATTTTAAATTATGAAATAAAGTATTTCTATAACAGTATAACAAAAATATGATTGCACTTGAAACTACAAATTTCTTATGTACAATTTACTATTCTTATTATTATATACAACTTATTATCATGTGAAAAAATAAAAAGATAGTTTTTAACATTCACTTTTATAAGATTTTTGAGTCCCAAATTTTTTCTCTCTCCCAAAGATGGCAAGCAATCTGATATAGGTTATACATATAATTCCACATTAAACATATTTCCATATTAGTTATGTTGTGAAAGAAAAGTCAAAACGAAAGGGAAAAATCACAATTTAGAAAAATAAAATGAAAATAATATGCTTAGATCTGCATCCAGACTCTACAGTTCTTTCTCACAATAAAACATTTAAATGTATAAAACAACATATGTAGAATGACAAAGGAAAATGATTATAATGAAATATAGTTTTGTGTGTGTGTGAGTGTGTATGTGTGTGTGTGTGTGTGTGTGTATGTGTATGCTTAGATTCAGCCCAGGTTAAGGACTCCTAATCCAGAGTTCTATTTTCCTTCTACTTCATTGGTGAAGAGGGAATTCCTCTCAGTTTTTTCAATGCAAATCATGTCCCTCTCCTCATGGATCCAAGCACCTTTTGCTCCCATGACACAATCTCTTGCCTAAACCAATTTGTGGTATTAATACTTACTCTGCTGGTCTAGACTTTTGCTGGCTTCCAGTGTTCACTGGGCATTTCTCCCAGGGATGCTGCTGGCTCAAACCCTCTATTGACACTATCCCCATCTCTCAGACACAAAACTCCTTTACCAACAGGCATGCTGCCTGAAGCATTGGCTGGAAGGGAAGGACTTTCTCACCCAGACTCGCTACTGTCTTTTGCCATTCCCTAGGGGAAATATGGGCTAACAGCTCATGAAAGGGTAGTCGTGCTTTGTACGTAACTACATGTATCTCCGGTAAGGAGTAGGGGTAGCGAGATAGAATGGGGCATGAAATGCATGGGAATGGAAAAGAGGGAGTTGAGAAATTGTCCAGTGCTTCTTGAGAGTTCCTGCAGCCTGTATCATTGTATCATATCACTTATATTGTGAAAGAAAAGTCAGAACAAAAGGGAAAAGTCACAATTTAGAAAAATAAAGTGAAAATAATATGCTTAGATCTGCATCCAGACTCTATAGTTCCTGATACTTCAAGAACCTCCTGGTGAAACCAAAACCCATTCAGGAGTCAAATAGAAATTATTTTGTGGGATCAGTCATTTTTTCTGGATTGACCAGACCAGGATTCACCTTCCCCTCTGTTTGCATGGGGAATGCCCAGTTATTGATATATTTAAAAAATGAGGTTTGGAAAATCTCCAGCTCCATGGCCTCATCCCCCAGAGGTTTCGATTGATTCCTTGGTGTTACAGCCACATAACTTTGTCTTCAGCCATTAGGGGTCTGAGGTTTTTCTCCATCTCTCCTCTACTTTCCAACTAGCTCCAACCTCAAACCACCAGCCTACCTCCATTATACATCATCCCTTCCCATTTCAGGTGTTCCTGTAGCTCATTTCCTCCAGTTAATCACAGTATGTCCAAAGGGCAGGCAAACTGCAGGCACAGACACACAGATCTGATTCACAGATGCAGTAAAGAGAATGGTACCAGAAGAGCAATAATAACGTGGTCCTTCTAATTAAGAGGCAAAATTGATAGTGACAGCAGCTCCAATGCCCAAAATATATCTAGCCCTCATTGTAAATGAAACTTTGAGTATGGAACTTGCCTCAATGTCTTTTATAACCACTCTATATAACAGGATTGTTTTATATTTATGTGTTCTTTAGAGATCCTAGGTCCCTCACTTTTCTCAGCCCCACTCATAAAGGAATTGGGGAAGAAAAGAAGAAGAAATACCATGTTTCTCTCTCAAAAGGACAAAAAGTAATTTTTTTCTTCTCAATTCTGTCTAAGAGATCAGGATTTGGGGGCAGCTAGGTGGCGCAGTGGATAGAGCACAAGCCCTGAAATCAGGAGGGCGAGTTCAAATCTGGTCTCAGACACTTAACACTTTCTAGCTGTGTGACCCTGGGCAAATCACTTTACCCCAATTACTTCAGCAAAAAAAAAAAAAAAAAAAAAAAAAAAAAAAAAAAAAAAAAAAAGTCATGATTTATGGCTATCAAATTTTTGCTTTTATCAAGCATAATAAGATGAGACAAAAGTTGTTGTGAGGTTGAAAGAAGCATCTCATTTGGATAAAAAACTGACTGCTTGTGTGGTATACTGGCCATAGAGGAAGAACCGACTTTTCTTTACTTTCAGTCTGGCAGGGAAGATAAAAACCAGACAAGCTGGACAATTAAGCAGTAGGCTACTCTATCACTAGAATGGAAATGAGAAAAAAAAAAAAACCATCAAAGGTTTAATTGTGTGTGTTTCATTTACCAACACACATTCTCTGCTCTCGACAATCTCTCTGGCTCTCCAGCATTTTATAGCAGCAGCTTGTGAGTCCTGGAAGAAAAGGTCATGGAAACAGAAGCATCTAGGTCTCCATCCTTTCTCTTATATTGGTGAGCAATATAGATCTCTTCTGTCTCTTTCCTAAATGTTTCAAGTTCAAGTATAAGTTCTTGAACCAAGTTCAAGACATTATTGCTCCTGATATCTCTTAAGCCCATCCAGTTGCTCCAGGTTTCCTCCCTATCTCATTGTCCTGAGTCTTTGTGATGGGACTCACTATCTTACCATGTGGGAAGTATACTTCCTGAATGGTCTCATTGAGATATCATCTCTCCCAACTCTTGCTTCCCATTTTTTCAGGATCCCCTCCCTCAGTTCCTATCTCCTCCTGGGATGTAAGTAATGGAAGTAGTGAAGTTATGCCATTTAACTTCTTTGAGATCTCTGGAGAGATTGGTTTTGAAGCAGTGTAAGAGACCATCGGCACAATTTTGCCTATTCCATGAAACCTAAATTTCCAAGCCTGTATATAGGAGACTCCTAATTGTCAGAGGGAATACTGGTTCAATGTTGTGTGACTGTGTGAGGGGCAAGATTGCTTCTAGACATTCTTTCAGACCAACTCTAGGTAGGAAGGTGAGAAAAAATTTGGAAGCTGCAGACATATAGGGGAAGCCAACTCCTCAAAGTCCCTGATTTCCAGAGCCATTATTTCTTTTTCATTTTGTCACCATTGTTTCTATCAGTTAGGAGTCTCTCTTTAATACCCAGAAGCATGCAAAATGTCCCAGGCTTGGAAATATGGATTATATCCATGAGGTATTTGATTCATCATACAAGGAAGTAATTCTTGTGGAGATGGGATCCAATAAATACTATATTTCTCTAGAAGTATTTATTGTTTACCTCTTCATCAGTCATAGCTGCTGAAGGCTCAGAAATGAAAGTTCTTAACACTAATTCCTTGGAATTGTCAAATGATTCCACATCAGAAATGGATATGATTTCAACAATGGAACAGACTTTAAAGAAGATTCATTACCATTTGTTTTGTTGCTGCATCCTAAGAGCAGAGGAAACTTTTCCATATAATTTTAAGTAGACACTTCCTGTGCATATTCTCTCCCATTAAAATGTGAGCTCATTGAGAATAGGGATTGTTTTTTTATGTGTATCCTTGAAGCTTAGAGCAGAGCCCTGCACATAAAAAGGACTTAATAAATGCTTTTAAATGAATCATTGGTTTCTAGAAATTTTTGTGCTGGGTTTATCATAAAGATGAGATTCAGGGATAGACTAGGGACTAGGAAGACTGAACAGCCTTTTGAATGTTACTTTTAAAAAATACAATGTGAAGGGGCAGCTAGATGGTGTAGTGACTCCAGCACTAGTCCTGGAATCAGGAGGACTTGAGTTCGAATTCTAAGATAGTTAATACTCCCTAGTTGTGTGATTCTGGCTTTTCACTTAACCCCAATTGTCTTGCCAATAAATAAATAAGTAAAAATAAAATGTAATATGTTATCATAGAAAGAAGAATGGAAAAGGAGATTATCAGGAAACCTTACCTTGACTTTATTCTTTGTGTGACTTTGGACAAATTGGTTAACTTCTCTAAGCCTCAGCATTTTCATCTATAAAACAGGTATAATATTTGTACTATTTGCCTCAGAGATGCATTGTAAGGGACATACTTCATGAACACTATAGATGTGAATCATTGCAGAAAATTCCATGGCTCATCATTTATTTTGTGATGTTAATCTGGCTATGGATTGCAAAAGATTTTTTGAGAAAGGTCCAAAATTTCAGCAGGATAGTAACAGAGGGACCAAAATGTTCAGCTCTTGCCAGGATCAAAGCATTCACACAAGTGTGGCCCAGGATATGACCCGGGGTCCTAGGATCCTAAATAGGGAACAGTTAAAAACTTTGGAGACCCTTTGGGCCAGTCCTTTATTTCTGAGATGGGCAAAATGAAATTTGCCTATAGTCATACAGACAGATGCGAGAAAGACATATTCTTAGCTGGGGCAGCTGATTCCATGACATGAGCCGAGTTCTTTCCACTATGGCATGCTGAGAAATCTTCAGAATGATGAGTCTCCTGGTCACAGAAGAGGAAGTCCAGTCACATTATGAGGGATTTGGAGCTGGAAGAGACTTTATAGATCACTAAATAAAACGCTTTGTTTTACAGATGAAGAAACAGAGACTCAGATAAATGACTTTCTCGTGGTCACGCAGTTGTTAAAACCAAGATTTGAACCTAGACCCTCTGACTCCAAATCCAGCAATCTTTCCACCTCAACAAGTTGCTTCTTAGTCATGAGTGTGTTCATGGAATTCTTCCAAGTGCTATTTTCCCTTTACCAGGTCCCCAGATCTGCTCTGAGGTCAGATTACAGGTGGGGCTTGCTAAATGCATAAATTTGCTGCCTTTGGGAGAGGAGAGGAAGGTGTGGATCCATTAATCCAAGAGTGTTATCTCACAAAGAATCTTAGTCAACCCCTACAATCCAAATGGGATATCTTTTCCCAAAAGTTCCTGAGGGACCAGAAAATTCTTCCACTATTCCACCCCCAGGGGCCCTGCTCACTCCTGACTCACTGCCCAGCTCACCCTCATGCCTGAAGTCACTGGCATCCTGCCCATGTGCCCAGAATGGAGATGCCTTTCCTTTAGCCCCAGAAATATCTTCCCTCCCCCATTGGGAGACCTCTGTTCACTGAGACTTTAATCAGGTTATTGTTGCCCCTCTCTCTCCCCCACTATCCCCAAACTCACTTGGCTGACAGGATTGCTCTGGACATCAAAAAATTGGCACAGGCTCTCTCTACCCCTTCCCCCAGCTCTGTGCCAGGTGGAGTGGGAGTCCCGGATCTTATCGGCTCATCACATTCCGGACATTCCCGACAGACTGGAGAGGGGGGCCAGGGAGAGGCTGGAGGGAATGATGTTTGACTTTAATATCCTGTGTTCTGAGCTAACTTCTGTGCCAGTCCACTTTCCCACCCCCACCCCTCCTCTCAGATCTTGGACTGGTTCCTCTCCCTTTAGATCTTCTTATCTCCCACCTTCTTCCAGATCTCATTTTGAGATTTTTTTCCCTTCTTTTTGGCTCTGGCTTTCTCTTTTCCTCTTTGTCCTGCTATTTCTTGATTTTGTGGGAGATTATTACAGGGATACAGGGAAAGTTTCTTTTATCCCTAATCCTCCTAGATATTTCCTCTTCAAAGCCCACCAGATTCTCCTTTGATCACAGCTACTGGTTAAAGTAGGAGAATGGGAGGGTATTAGGGCACTGCTGTCCCCTCTACACAAGAGAACAGGTATTGATTAAATGGTCTCCAGATACTCTCTGGGAAAGTGAGGAAAGACTGTTTTCTCCAAAGTTCTATTTCCAAATATTTAAAAATAAATTAGGACTGAGTTTTTTTTTTTTATTTTCTACATGAGTTTTTTTCTTACCTTTCACCCATCCTAAAGGAAAAAAGTAGTCATATCCTTTCTTCATTAATTTCCTTCTATATTGCAACCAATTCTTTGAAAATCATCTAATTTCTAAAATATTCACTCCTGCTTGAAATCTCTTCTTCCTTCCAGTCATCCTGTGCTCTCCCTCATTCATGTTTTCCCTAAAGTCTCTTATTCTAACCTCCCCTACCTTTCCATTCTTTAGCTTTTCATTTTTTCTTTTGTCTTTGGCTTATTCTTCCACCTCCCATTTTCCCTCTTTCTCTTTCTTCTTTGAATGGTGTAGTGGAAAGTCCTTTCAGAAGACAAGTCCTGTCAGAAGACAAATGGGTTTGCATCCCATCCTTCTGTGACACCTGGTGTGACAACTTCCTTAAATCTCCCTATTTCTTCATCTATGTAATGGAAATGATAATATCCATAGTACTTACTTCTTAGAATTGTGACAGGCTATGATAAATTTGATGAGTATTCTAGATGTCACAGAAAATGTTGCAATGATAATAGCAGTCTATATTTGATTCTTGTCTTGCATTCTATAAGTCTACAGGAAAGCAGGTTGTCATTTAATTAATTAATTAGTCTACTAGGAATTATTTGTTCACAAAGTGAAAACACACTCATGCTACCAGCCAAGTAGCTTTATTTATGCAACCAGTGCACTGTCAAGAGCCCTTCCTATAGGCTGCAAAGTATACTCATTGGCCACAAAAGGACATATTCTTGGTCTACCTACACCAAGCTTACAAGGCTCTTGGCAAGGTGGATGCTGTCACCAATTCAATAGTTAACCCAAAGACCAGAAAATAGAATCTCATTCCAAAATATTAAAATTGTGATAATATCAGTTGGCTTGCCATATCCTATGTCTGGAATTTTCCTTTAATCTTGTTAATCTTCAATATTTATCTTAAACAAGCAATCCTCATAATGGCTACATACATGTCCTCTTTCAAAGAAAATGAATAAGAAATTTATTAAGAACTGTTTTGTGGAGCATTCAGTCTAGTCATTTCTCCCTGATATTCCCAGGCATCCTCATAATTCCAAGAAGCCTGATGAGAAGATCCACTTCAACCTGAAACTTTAGAAAGGAGTAAGGAAGGGGTTTTACTCCTGGGATCCCAATTAATCAGGGCTATAATTAGCTCAAGGGAATTGAGAAGACATTACTATTCTTGAGCTCACCTTCCACTGAGATTTTTCACAAGTGCCAATTCAGTCCCACTCAAGACAAGTAGTATTCGTCAGGTATTATTCCCCATTAGCTTGAGATGCTGCTGTATTGGTAGCCTGACATGAAATTGTCAACGTGAATTCAGCAGCTAATCACTTTCTGTGGACCGTTTGGTCAATAGAGCAATTGAATGCAACTTTTCTCTCCTCTACACACTGAAATGAATGAATGGCTGACTGAAATCCTCTAAAGGAAAGAAAAAGGAGGAGGAAGAGGGAAGGAGGAGGAGGAGGAGGAAGGAAGGAAGGAGGAAAGGATGGGAGGAGGAAAGAAAGAAAGAAAGAAAGAAAGAAAGAAAGAAAGAAAGAAAGAAAGAAAGAAAGAAGAAAGAAAGAAAGAAAGAAGAAAGAAAAGAAGAGGAAGGAAGGAAGGAAGGAAGAAAAAAGAAAGGAAGGAAGGAAGAAAGAAAGAAAGAAAGAAGAAAGAAAGAAAGAAAGAAAGAAAGAAAGAAAAGAAGAAAAGAAAAGAAGGAAGGAAGGAAGGAAGGAAGAAAAAAGAAAGAAGGAAGGAAGAAGAAAGAAAGAAAGAAAGAAAGAAAGGAAGAAAGAAAGAAGAAAGAAAGAAAGAAAGAAAGAAAGAAAGAAAGAGAAAGAAAGAAAGAAGGAAAGAAAGAAAGAAAGAAAGAGAAGAAAGAAAGAAAGAAAAGAAAGAGAGAAAGAAGGAAGGAAGGAAGGAAGGAGGAAGGAAGGAAGGAAAGGAAGGAAGGAAGGAGGAAGGAAGGAAGGAAGGAAGGAAGGAAGGAAGGAAGGAAGAAGAGAAAGAAAGAAAGGAAAGGAAGAAAGAAGGAAGAAAGAAAGAAAGAAAGAAAGAAAGAAAGAAAAAAGGAAGGAAGGAAGGAAGGAAGGAAGGAAGGAAGGAAGGAAGGAAGAAAAAGAAAGAAAGAAAGAAGAAAGAAAGAAAGAAAGAAAGAGAAAGAAGAAGGAAAAGAAAGAAAGAAAGAAAGAAAGAAAGAAAGAAAAGAAAGAAAGAAGAAAGAAAGAAAGAGGAAAGAAGAAGGAAGGAAGGAAGGAAAGAAGAGAAAGAAAGAAAGAAAGAAAGAAAAGAAAGAAAGAAAGAAAGAAAGAAAGAAAAGAGAGAGAGAGAAAGAAAGAAAGAGAGAAAGAAAGAAAGAGAGGAAAGAAAGAAAGAGAGCAAGAAAGAAGAAGAAGAAAGAAAGAAAAGAAAGAGAAGAGAGAAAGAAGAAAGAAAGAAAGACAAAGAAAGAAAGAAAGAAAGAAAGAAAGAAAGAAAGAAAGAAAGAAAGAAAGAAGAAAAGAAAGAAAGAAAGAGAAGGAAGGAAGGAAGGAAGGGAAGGAAGGGAAGAGGGAAAGGAGGGAGGAGGGAGGGAGGGAGGAAGGAAGGAAAGGAAGGAAGGAAGGAAGGAAGGAAGGAAGGAAGGAAGGAAGGAGGAAGGAAGGAAGGAAGGAAGGAAGGAAGGGAAGGAGGGAGGGAGGGAGGGAGGGAGGGAGAAGGAAGGGAGGGAGGGAGGGAGGGAGGGCAAAGTGAGAAGTACACCCTTTCAGATTTTTGGCAATTTTGCTGGATTTAAAAAGGCAAAACCAAAACCAAAACCAAACTATTCTTTGAATAATTATCTCACAGAGAATTTGGATCGGCAGTTATTATTTCTTTAGGAGCCAAATAAAAGCACAGATGATATTATTACTCCAACTTGAAGTATAGATAGAACTTTGGAAGAATCAGTTTGTGTTGTTAGTAGTGATAGCTGAAAAGTGGCTTTTTCTGAGAAGTATATATTCCTATGGAATCAGGAAGAAGGTATGTTTATCTGTGATCCACAAGTACCTAGAAGAATTTTTATTTTATATTCTTTTCACTGGGGAACCAGAGAGAGAGAGGTGTTGACTTTTTAATCTATTAGGATCTATGTGCTAAACTGTGGAGACTATCAGTTTGAGGGAAGTCAAAGGGCTGTTTCCAGTAATTTCTAAAGAGAAGCTACAGAAGACCCAGAGAGAAAAGAGATGAGATTTTTTTCCTGAGAAAGTTGTTTTCAATTTTTAAGAAGAGGATTGAAGAGAAGAAAATTTACTTAATATCCTGAGAGAGACTGAATGGAGTAATACTGAGTTTACAGACAAGGGAAGAGAAGTGATATTTTATGGGTTTGAAGTGATTTGGGTCATAATCAAAATTTTGCAAATAGCTACATACTTATTTTTATTGATGATTTTATTTTTAATAAATCATGTAATTTTGGTCATTGTACTATTTGCTTACTACTAATAAATAGCAGTAATTACAAACAGTAATGGGGGCTCAGGATCTTTGGATGTAGAGGGCTATTATTCTCTTCTCCATCATCTAAAATCTTAAGAGTAGTTATGGCAACCTCCCCTCTGAGGACCCATCTAGTTAATGTTAGATATAAGTTGAGAGAGTAAACAAGATAAGATAGAGAGGAAGAATTTAAAAAAAAGGAACCATATCTGTTAATGTATATGAAAATGTATATACATTTTCCTCCCATCGTCTACATCTCATATATCTGTTTCCTTCTGTTGGATTTCTGGGAGAAGTGAGGGACCTGTTGGTTAATTGCTTTGCAAACCTACATGCATAAATGTCAGACATCATTATCTAAACTTATTCTCCTCTTTTTCACTTCTTCCTCCTTTTTCTTTGATTCTTCATTTTCATCTTTTCCTTATCTTCCTCATCTTTGAACTCTATCTTCCCCCTTTCTCTTTCCCTTCTTCTTTCTCTGTTTGGAATGTGAAAAAAGAACTGGCTTTGAAGTTAAGAGGTATCCCCAGTACTTAAATAATTGTGTGACCATGATAAAATCACTGAGCCTTTGTTTTTTACTCTATAGAATGGGACTAATGACACCTATAGTGCTTAGCTCATAATTACTTTTGCCTTCTGTGGAGATCAAATAAGATTTTGCATATATTACATATGTATTTATATACACACATGTATAAATATATACAAACATCTATCTATCTATATTTCAGTGGATGGAGTGTTGGATCTGAAGTCAAAAAGACCTGAATTCAAATGCATTGTTGGACATTTATTAACTGTCAGTGACTCTGGGCAAATCATCTGATTTCTGTAGTAAGGTTATTATTTTTATTGCTTTATGAATCATGTTGGGTGAGAAAAATCGGAGCAAAAGTGTCCCCCTTTCTGAGACGATGTTCTTAAGTTGGTTTTCTGGAGGTCCTGGGAGCATCCTTCCTTTCAGCAGAGTAATCACCACAAGAATAGCCAGGTGTTAAAGTCCAAATCCTTTCTTATCTTCTTCATAATCTAATTTCCTTGCCTGGGGCCCAGCTAGCTTTCTTAGAGCCTTTCAGGAATCTTGGTTTCAGAAGAGAAGTGCAGGAGGCCAAGCCAGCCACCATGATGGAATAAATCTCTTTCCTTGGCTCCCAGAGCTTGAGCTCCCGCCTCTCAGTCCCCCAGGAGAGCCACCAGGAGCCTGACTGAAGGTGGAATGAATTTCGTCCAGTCCTTGCTGGCTGTTACATACTCCATTATCATAAGTGTAAATCTTCTGGAACTATATTAAGTACTAAGGACATGTACTGAACTAGAGAACTATTAAGCACCATGCTAAATTAGATAACTATTGTCTTTATCAATCCCACTGACTTAGCACTTTGTAAGAATCCTTGTTTCAAGTTCAGAGTTCTGGCCCATCAAAAAACAAACAAATAGAAAAAAGAGGTAAACATAGCATCTATTAATTTACATTCAATCTCCTTAGTTCCTTTTCTGGATGCAGATGGCATTTTCTGTCCAAAGTCTATTGGGATTGCTTTGGATCACTGAAGCACTGAGAAGAACAAAGCCTTTCATAGTTGATCATTGCACATTCTTGCTGCTATTGTGTACAATTATTATTCCTGGTTCTGCTTGCTTCCCAGGCCTTTCTATAATCAGCTTGTTCATCATTTTTTATAGAATAATATTCCATTACCTTAATATACCGTAACTTGTTCAGCCATTCCCCAATTGATGGGCATCCACTCATTTTCCAATTGCTACCATAAAGAGAGCTATTACAAACATTTTTGCACATGGGAGTCCTTTTCCCTACTTTATGATTTCTTTGGGATACATACGCATAATGGCATTGCTGGGTCAAAGACTCCTTGTGTTTGTAGGGGATAGCTTTGCCTCCTCTGTTCAGGAAACAGTCTGGTTCCCCACAGTTTGTCTTCTGAGCTGGGACTAAAAGCTGCCCCACTGACTTGTTCCTCTACTGAGCCAGTACTGAGGGCCTTAGTTGCTTATTTCTGTGATTAAGACCCTTTTGCCAGCTTTCCCAGAGTCTGTCTGACCTGGGCTGAACACCCTTTTCACCTCAGTAAGACTGACCTTTCTTGGAGTTTTTTCAGTCTGTCTTGGGCTGGAGAGTGATTTCATCCCATCAGACTGTTCAGAGGCTTGGTTTCACATGGTTTTCGAGAAAACCTTTGGCTCAAGCAGCCAAAGTAAAAAAAAAAAAAAAAAAAAAAAGCAGGGGTGGCCATTCTGATCTCAGATAAAGCAAAAGTAAAAATAAATCTTATTAAAAGAAATAAGGAGGGAAAGTACATCTTGATAAAGGGTACAGTAAATAACGAAGTAGTAAGGATACAAAATGTGCATGCATCAAGTGGTAGAATAGGCAGATTCCTAGAGAATTAATTTCTATATGTCTAAGTTTTCTCATCTGTAAAGCAGGAGCAGTAATAGTCTCTACCCCTCTGGGTTGTTGTGAGGATAACATAACTGTAAAATGTTAAATAAATGATAACTATTATAAATGTTTAGTAAGTCTTAGAATATATAAAATATCAGTTATTATTTCTGTCCCCTTTTTTCACCATCTTTTTTTTTTCCTCTTCTGCTTTTCCCTCTCTCCTAAATATCAAACCTTCAACATTTTTATGTACTCAGTGGTGGATGAAGTATTGTATATAGTCAGAGACACCCTGCCCTCAGTGAGCTTCTCCTTTAAGGGGTATGGCTAAAAGTTGAAGATGTATAGTTATAGGGTAGGTAGAGTAATGGACAGGACACATTTGGGGAAAGGAAAATAACTTTCTCTCCCTTACTATAGTTCTAGGCAGCTGGGTGTGGTCACTTTCTGGTTAAACGGTTGCCTTTTGCAAAGTTGGCATTGAGCAATATATTATATATGCAAATGATTGGAGCTAATTATAGTAAGTTAAGGGGTAATAAATAAACTAACCGACAACCTAGAGAGACAGTAAGACTGCAATCCTATCTGAATGTGAGGTTATGTTCAGGACCTTGAGAATGGATACTGGTGATAATCAGAGGGACAGGTTAATTAATGTAGATTCTGGGCACCAGCTGGGACTTGTTTCTTAGAATATCAGAGTACAACTCTGGCTAATTAAAGGAGACTAAAGAGATTACTTCTTTGGGGAGAAGTAGAGCAGCTATGTGGTGTGGTGGGTTAGAGCTGTGACCTGGAGTCAGAAAGACCTGAATTCAAATCCAACCTTATTAGTTGTGTGACCTTAGGCAAGACACTTAATCCTGTTTCCCTCAAGTTTCCTCATCTATAAAATGAGCTAGAGGGGGAAATGACAATCACTTCAGTAACTTGCCAAGAAAATCCCAAAGTGATGTCATGAAAAGTCTGATGACATTGAAGAACAACAACAAAAGGAGGAGGATGTGAAGGTTTAGGGGAGATTAAACCGTAGTCTGGGAAATATGAGAGATCAGGCAGAGAACAGAAGATTTCATTGGTTAGGAATTAAGAATGGACCCAGTGACTACAGAGGGATATATAGCTCAGAGAAATCATGTCCAAGTCTCCTCCATGCATAAATAAAAACACACACCAGCACCTACTGCCCTAACAAACTATCTTTCTGTAGTTCTCCTCCTCATTTCAGCCAAACTCCTTAAAAACCTGCTGATTCCTACCATCTCTGCTTCTCTCCTCTCCCTATGTACATGCTGGCTTCTGGCCTTTTCACTCAATTCAAACTGCTCTCTCCAAAGTGACCAATAATCAATCTCCTGCCTGTACCATCTAATAGCCCTTTCTCAATCCATATTCTTGTATTCTCTGAAGCTTTTGACTCTGTGGATCACTTCCTCCTAAATTCTTACCTTTCTGGGATCTCTGTCTCTGTCTCTCTTTCTCTGTCTTTCTCTCTCTCTGTATCTGTCTCTCTGTCTTTCTGTCTCTGTCTCTCTTTTTCTCTCTATCTGTCTTTGTCTCTCTCCCTCCCTCTGTCTCCCCCTCCTCTTCCCTTTCCTCTATGTAAAGCTCTTTACAATATGTTGTTGTCCAGTCACATCCAGCTCTTTATGACAATATTTGGAGTTTTCTTTGCCAATTCATTTTACTGTTAGGAAGCTAAAGTAAACAGGGTTAGGGAATTGCTTAGGGTCATGCAGATAGTTAAGCATCTGAAGTGTTACAATTCTTTAAGGATATACACATTTTCTTTTCTTTTTTGAAGTGATTTTTATTAAAGCTTTTTATTTTTCAAAACATATGTGTGGACAATTTTTCAACATTAGCTTTTGCAAAACCTTTTGTTCCAATTTCCCCCTTCTTCCCCCACCCCTTTCCCTAGATGGCAAGTAGTCCAATATATGTTAAACATGGTAGAAATATATGTTAAATCCAATATATGCATACATATTTATATAATTATCTTGCCACACAAGAAAAAACAAATCAAGCCAGGGGGGAAAAAAAAAAAGAGAAGCAAAATAAAATGCAACCAACTCTTTTAAAAAGAGAGGTTAAAAATTGGGGTTAAATGCCTTGCCCTAGGTCATATAACTAGTGAGTTAAGCATCTAAAGTCAAATTTGAATTCAGGTCCTTCTGACTTCAGGACAGGTACTCTATCTACTACTAGCCAGCTTCCCCCAAATGCTGACTCATATTACAGATTCTTTTACTAACCTGATTTTTCTGTCTCTTCCGATGTCATCATGTCACCCCCACTAATTGAATATTGCCCAAGGGTCGGTCCTGTGGTTAGAATCCTTTTTGATTTCCAAACTCAGTGACATTTCTCTTCTATGTCCTCTTCACTCTTCTGACACTGCCACCAACTTGCTACAAGCCCTTATCATTTAACAGGAGGGGAAGGTAGAAATAGAAAAAAACCCACTAATCACCACCTCAAAGAAATCCTTTGTGGAAGACACATAGGAATATTATTACCAAATTAGAAACCTCTAGATTAAAGAGAAAATTTTTCAAAAAAAAAAAAAAGAAAAGAAAAAAGAAAAAATTAAAATAAGATGGAACTACAATTAAAATTGTACAGGATTTAGTAGCCACAATAAAAGACTGCAAGTCCTGGAATCATATATACTGGCAATTAAAAGAACTAGGCCTGTGGTCAAAAAAATCATATCCAGCAAAACTATCCATAATATTGAATTTAAAAATGGACTTTCAATAAACTTGTAGATTTTTAGGACTTTCAACCAAATCCAAACTTCAATAGAAAAATTTAATATATAAGAGTCAATGTCAAAGAACAATTTCAAGGAACTTAACATGGACAAATTGTTTGTGGTTTTTTTACATGGAACTCTGTGTCACATGTTTAAGATTGACATCAGCAATTGGGTTGCTCAAAAGAAAGATTGGGGAAGAGTTAAGGTAAAAAGAGCAATTATGTTATACAAATGAGGTGCAAAGAAGGCATGGGGGAGGAGGAGGGCTTGTAGTTTGGTAGCAAATGCCTATTTACATTTGGGAATTAGTTAAATTGGTATATATATATGTATATATATATATATATATATATATATATATATATATATATATATATATATATATATATATATATATATATATACACACACACACACACATATATATATATATACCAAGAAGTATATAGCACCCTCCAAAAATCTATAAAGAAATAAGGAGGGAAGTAAAGGATAGAGAAAGAAGGGAAGGATCCATGAGTTGGGGTGGGGGAGTAATAGCAATACTAAGGTGTAAAGGGCTAGAACTGAGCAATGCACTTGGATGATGAAGCACGTGAGACTAATTGCCAATTGGACAGTTCCCTATTAACTTGTTTAAGGTTGGCCCTCCCCAGCTGTTCTGTGCTGACTTGATTGGTGAGACAAAGAGAGGGAAGTGACTTGTGTGGGAGGAGTAAGAGAAACTTGGGTGGTGGAACTCATGCTCACTTGCACTCGTGACCTGGCGTTGGAAGTGACTGAAAAGATCTAGAATAAAGACATTTAGTGATCCTGACTCCTGCTGATTTCTGGAAAGATAGAGTTCCAGCATTTGGCGCCCAACGTGGGGCTGGCACCCTACTTCCACCGAAGTCCTCCTGTGACCAGGAGATTAGGTGAGTATTCTAATAGAAATAAGGAACTTACCTTGTTAAGGACTAAATCAGCAATCTCTAGTAACTGAGATGGGGCAGATGTTAGGTAAATCCTGGGCCTCAGCTGACCCTGCTCCAACCCCAGCCCCTGCCTCATCTAGCAATGCTATAGAGGATATAATTAAGATAATTGATGAGAAAAGTTTACTTGTTCCCATCCCACAAATGAATAATCTCTTACACTCATTGATTCGCAAGTCCCCTTGGTTCTTAAATGAAGAAAAACTACGTATAGATAAATGGAAGCTAGTGGGACTTGAAATGAAAGAATTTTACTCAAAAAATGGGAATTGTCAAATTTTCCCAGAGGTATTTTATCTATACAACTTGATTCTATTAGACTTAAGCTATCGAGAAGAGTTTAGAAGAAGGAAGAGTTCTAAAAAAGCACCGAGAAGGAAGCGTGAGGAACAAAAGATAAAAGATAGGCAAACTCAGGACATTGCCAGAGGGCAAGGGGATTTGAATGAGGAATCTGAGTGTGTAGACTCTGATTGTCCAGAAGAAATTTCAACCCCACCTAGAGAGCAGATTATTGATCAGCCCACATCCACTCCACCTTCAGGGACGGAGGGAGGAGGAGTAGTGGGAGGGGCGGTGACATCATCAGCGCCCCCCCCTCCTCCCACACAGAGCCCCCCCCTCCCAACAACTGCCCACTCCTGTAACTAGATTAGAAAGAGGGCTTATTGAAGCAATTGAAAATGGAAAAGAAGTAGATAATGATTTCAAACTTCAAATTTTTCCCGTGATTCAACAGCATAATTCTGCAGGTCAAGAGAGTAGAAGATATGCTCCTTTTAATATGGATGTCCTTAAAAACCTGAAAAAATCTTGCACTGTCTTTGGGGCTACATCAGATTATGTTAAGATGTTAATACACAATTTGGCTTATGAAACCTTAACCCCTAGTGACTGGAAAGTCATTGCAAAAATGTGCTTAGAACCTGGACAAAATTTGTTGTGGTTTTCTGAATTTAGTGAGCTCTGTAGAATTCAAGCCCAACAAAATAGTCAAAGTGCAGCTAATACTTCCATCACCTATGACCTACTAACAGGTATAGGTTCTTATGCAGACGCTTCGGTACAGATTAATTACTCCATAACAGCATTTGAGCAAATTTCTGCTGCTGCTATCAAAGCATGGGCTTCTCTCCCCAGTAAAAACTACAAGGGTGAGACCTACACAAAAATTGTACAGGGACCAAATGAACCTTTTGCTGATTTTGTGGCATGTTTGCAGACAGCTGTCATACAGGCTAATGGTGAAAATGAAGTAACAGACACTTTGGTGAGGCAACTTGCTAGAGACAATGCCAATGAGGTTTGTAGAAGGATTATACTAGGACTACGTAAGGATGCTCCTTTAGAGGAGATCATAAGACGCTGTGCCACAATGGGCACAAATACCTTTTATAGCCAGGCTATGGTGCAGACTTCCCAAGATCCCAACATGGGGAGACAGGATCCCTTTTGGCAAGGGGTTTCCAGAGAGACTCATCAATGCTTTCAATGCGGTAAAGTAGGCCATTTGAAATCCCAATGTTGGCATAGAGACAGAGTGAGAAGACAGGCTGGGAGAACAAGACCCAAAACCCCATGTCCAAAATGCAACAGAGGACTCCATTGGGCCTTAGAGTGTAAACTGATTCAGGGAAACGGGATGAGGGGCCCAGCTCCAGGGCCCCAGGCAAAAAACACTTGGGGCATGATGGCAGCCGATGCCACACCCAGAGAGTGCCTCCAAGTCCAATACCCAGACATGACCAATCAGCCAGGAAGCCATCTGAGGGGAGAAAGGGATTACACAATCAGTCAGCCAGGAAGCAACATGATGGGAGAAAGGGACTACAATTAGGGAGGATAGAGTTGTATGCAGCTGGGACAATTGAGATACCCCCTGGAGAGGTGAAATCTGTTCCTCTCCAACCTATGGATCCCTTGCCTCCAGGCACAGTAGGCTTGACCATTTCACCTCCTGAGAGTACTTACAAGACAGTGTTCATTCATACACTGATGTGGGAAACTGGGGAATGTGTAGATAATATCCCAGTCACTAACACAGGGAGACAATGTGTGACTTATCAACCAGGGGAAGTAGTAGCATCAGGTTTATTGATACTAATAAGCAATCTGGTGACAGTCACCCATGTTCAAAGACATTTAGTGGTATAGAGAACTAAATTTAGAAGTTCTCTAGGGTTACCCGTGGCTCCCCCTTTCTTTTGTTTTTGGAGGCGTGTCTTAATATCTCTGTTTCTTCTCTCTACTATTGCCTGCCCTTGAGGATTAAAGGGTATGCCCGTGGTGTGTAAAATCTTATACTGTGCACAAAAGTGTGTAAAATGTTTAGATGTATATGCAGGTCCATTGTCTGTTTTTATTGCTTGTGGCACACCCATAATTGCAAATGCTTGTATAAGGAATTCAGTTACCACTTGGGCTGTCTCTTTTGCTGCTGGCATTGCAAATGTGAATCCTGGAGAAGGAATCAGATGGGTGCCAACGAGTCGTATTCGCCTTGTCCATCAGAGAGAGACAGAGCAGACCCTTGAAACGAAGGAGAAGGCCCAAGAAACATTGGGTGGTTCCGTTGCTGACTGTGCCCACCACTGAAAGAAGCTGGCAGTTATGGCGTTTGACCCATGGACATCAAAAACTGTTGGACTTGAAAATCCTCAGGAATCATTGGATTCTCTGAGACATCATAAGACTATTGTAGGACTTGAAAGTCTCAGGAATCATTGGATTCTCTGAGACATCATAAGACTATTGTAGGATTGAAAGTCCTCAGGAATCATTGGATTCTCTGAGACATCATAAGACTATTGTAGGACTGAAAGTCCTCAGGAATCATTGGATTCTCTGAGGCATCATAAGACTGTTGCTGGACTTCAAAATCTTGTGGGGATCATTGGATTCCCTAACATATAAAAAGACTGATGTGGGATTTCAGGTTTTTTTTTCTTTCTTTCTAGATTCTATTTTTATTATGCAGCAAGATAACTGTATAAACATGTATATCCAATACATATATTGGATTTAACATATACTTTAACATATTTAACATGTATTGCACTACCTGTCATTAGGGGAGGGGATGGGGGAAGGAGGGGAAAAGTTGAAACACAAGGTTTTGCAAAGATCACTGTTGGAAAATTACCTTTATATATGTTTTGTAAATAAAAAGCTATAATACAAAAAGGATGCTCATGAATACATTTTCTTTTACTATTACATCTTTCTTGAACTGGTAATTTATTATTATAGATTTTTAATCCTCCCTTATGAGGATTCTACTGGGTACATGAAAATGTACTGTCCTATTTTGTTTTATTTGCTTTAGTGTCCCTTTCTGTTTTTTGTTTTTTTATTCTCTTTACAAAAAAAATAAAATAAATAAAAATTTAAATAAAATACTATTAAGTAAAAAAAGAAATTAATTTTTATGTGATCTTTTGCTGTTTTATAAACTCTGCCTTCTCACTTGGAGACCACCTTGTAACTATCTTGTGACAGAGTTTTAATTTGCTGTGGAAACTTAGTAGCTAGCTTGCTGAAACCCCCTCAGTTAACTTGATCTCCCCTGCCTATGTGCTCTGATAGCTTGCTATCCCTGGCACAAAACTGTGATGATCAAGGTGACCCAAATTTGGAACACTGGTGATTCTTCATCACCTGTGTATATTGAAGATAAGTCCTAAGGCCTGCTTAGATGGTCAGGATAGAGGATGGAGGAAGAATGCCCTATCTTCTCTTTGAAGTTAAGGAAGCATTGATTAAAGCTATGGGGAGATTTCCATCCAGGTCAGAGGGAACATCCTAGAACAACTCTATAAAAACCTCACTCAAATCCCCAACCAGTAGCACAGTCACTGGTGTCTCGGGACTGCTGGATGTTCTCCTTCTTGGTGGATGCCCAGATACCTCCTCCTCCCTCCCTCAGAGATCATCTTGACCCATCAATGGGACTCTTCCAGACTCTGCTCCTCCCCTTTTCCCTGATCTCATCCAGGTTTCACTGTGGCTGCCCCACTTGCCTCTGGAACCACTGGAACCTACCTTCCAACCTCTGGTGTTGGTAAATGTCAATGCACCCCTAATGAAATCTCTGGAATGACTCTTGAAGTTGTCCACTCCTGATGGAATCCAACCAAACCAGCCCAGTGTGTGAATACATCAAGCTGGGGCTGTGAATACCTCTCTTCAGGACATAAGCCACTCCAGAGCTTTGAATAAGATTATCAGCAGCTCCACCTTCTCAGGGGATTCTCATTGTTACCATTATTCCTCCTAGGAGGGAGCAAAGCCCAAGTCTCTAAACTTTATGCTGAGCAGCTAACATTCTCATAACCCCACCCCCTACCCCCAATGAACCATTGCCCAGAACAAGGACTGTGTAGTTAGGCAGTTACCTTGCTATTCTAATGAACATGGAGCAGTGATTCAGGACATGATTCTTGTTATTTTTGGAGGAGAATAATTACAGTAAACTTCTTTATTCCATTCTTTTCTCTCTGCCTAAATTCATGAGTATGGCCCAAGGGTGCAACTAGGGCCCCTGGCAGCTGCACCTACAAGGGCAGGATTTCCTGCCCTGACTGGGGAGAGGAAGGGTTGGGCAGCAACAGGGAATTCCCTGTAGGCCCATGATCCATGCACCAGGGCTAGGATGGGACTTGAGGTCCTCTGTGCCCCAGTGATAGGGAACCTCTCTCTTGGTATTCCACACAATGCATCCACATAGCAAAGGTGTCCCAGCCTGACTATGCTTCCCTCTTCACTTCCCTACTCAACAAAATCCAGTGGCTCACTAGTTTTAAAAGGACAATCCATAAACTCCTAAAAAAATTCCTGTTTGTCATTTAAATCTCTGTCCAATCTAGCTTCATCTTACCCATCCATCCTAATTATGCAATACTCCTTCCATGGTCCAATCACATTGGCCTGCTTACGGCTTCTCACGAAGGACATTCTGTCTCTTTATTTCTGTCCCTCTGAACCTGATGTCTTCCCTACCCTCACCTCTACCCCACCATGTGGGCTGTAGGTTTCTTCAATGCTATGGATTTGGTTTCCTCCAAGGGCAGCCTTCTACATGAGGTCTTTCCTAGTAACCACCACTCTCATAACTGTGAATGCTGTCCCTTCCAAGGCAATTTTGTATCTTGTGTATATGTGTGTTGTTTATAGACCAAGATACACTATATCTTAAAAGTCCTAGTGGAGGGTTTTTTTTTCATAATGTTACTTTTGGGATACCTTGTTTGTTCATTTAATCACTCCATTTGACTATGAGCTTATTGAGAATGGGGACTATTTCATTTTTATGCTTGTTTATAATCAAGACAAAATAAATGCTTAATCAATGTTTGTGGATTGATTATTAAGTCTTGTCTCTGCTTCTGGGAAAAGCTGTACTCATATGGTATACCTGTGATTATTAGCCAGTCATCTGCTGTAATAAAGTTGCTTATGCTGTTCCAAAGACAAATGGCCTGAAATTATAATGAGGAGGGGATGGTGATAGCAGTCAGAAAAAACTGAATTCTGAAGGCTGGATAACTAATCAAAGGAACTTGGTATGTGTTGCTTGGGTGTGTGTGTGTGTGTGTGTGTGTGTGTGTGTGTGTGTGTGTAGCCACAAGGCTGGGTATTTTGGAAGGGGAAGTCTGTGGAACACAGGAACCACTGGTTTCTAGTAAAATGCTGAAGATAGGGAAAAGGCCATCTTGGGGCAGGGAATGAAAAAAGAATCTGTAGGAGTTCTAATTCCAAATAGAATGGAATTAGGAAGTCTATCGGCTTTCCTCCAAGGATAACAATAACAATAGCTTTCATTTCTATAAACCTTTAAAGTTTATAAGGCACTTTCCTCAAAATTCTGCATGTAGGTGTCTCTCTCCTTCTATCCTCCTCTTCACCCTGCCTGGATTTGCCCTGGGTGGTTGTCCTTCTCCTTCTCTTCTTTCTTTCTTTCTTTCTTTCTTTCTTTCTTTCTTTCTTTCTTTCTTTCTTTCTTTCTTTCTTTCTTTCTTTCTTTCTTTCTTTCTTTCTTTCTTTCTTTCTTTCTTTCTTTCTTTCTTCCTTTCTTTCTTTCTTTCTTTCTTTCTTTCTTTCTTTCTTTCTTTCTTTCTTTCTTTCTTTCTTTCTTTCTTTCTTTTCTTCTTCTTCTTCTTCTCCTTCTCCTCCTCCTCTTCTTCCTCCTCCCCTTCCTTTTCCTCTTCCTCCTCCTCCTCTTCTTTCTCCTCCTCCTCCTCCTCCTCTGCTTGCTTCTTCTGCTCTTCCTCCTCCTCCTCTTCCTCTTCCCCCTTCTGCTGCTGCTTCATCATCTTCTGCTGCTGCTACTTCTTCTGCTTATTCTTTTGAGTCTTTTTTCTTCTGTATCTTCTTCTCTTTCTCCTCCTCCTGCTCTCTTTATCTCTCTGTCTGTCTCTCCCCCTTCTTATCTTGATGATCTCATCAACATTTAAGGGTTTCTGCAGTCTCTCTCTTGGACTCATCCCCTGAATCACAATGTGTTTTAGACACCTCCAAATAGATGACTTAGATGATACAAACTCAAATGTCTATCCCCCAACCTACTCCTCTATTTCTCCTAGAGACAAATCAGCAAAAATCCATCTTTGCTTGAAACCTCAAAACATTCCTGACCCTTCTTCCCCACTTGCTGTCCCTGCAAATACAAGTAGTTGCCAAGTCTCATCAATTTTCTTTCTACAACATCACCAGTATCCATCAATCTTTTGCTATCCACTCAACCAAACCATAATGATACTATTTCAGTAATCTAATCAGTCATTAATACCTCTTCTCTCCCCTTTTCAATCCATCCCTCACTCAGCCAAAATTTGATATTACTAAAGCAAGGATCTGATCATGTCATTTGCCTGCTCAAGGAATTCCAATGGCCTCTTGCCATTAAAATAAAGTATAAACCCCTCTATTTGTCATTTAATGCCTTTTATAAAGGCTCTGTCCTTTTCCCCCCAGATATATTGCCCAGATACATTGCTCTACTTCATACACTGTGGTTCCACTGAGCTGTCTCTGTCCTGATAATAATCAATCAATCAAACAGGAAACGTTTATTAAGTGGTTCATATTTGCTTATGTGCCAAGTACTGTGCAGATCAATGGGCATACAAAGAAAAAAGTGAAATGTTGATAGTAAGAAGAACTCATTATTTAGTATGACAAGACAGATGGAGACTTGACCTTGAATTTGGGAAGACCCTAAATCAAGTTCTACAGTCTGACTCTGTGACACTAAACCTTCAATGCCTCCTGGAAATTCTCTAGATTGTAGAAAAGGGGTTATTTGCATTAAGATAAAATTTTCTCACTGAGGGTTCTTTTTTCCTTAATAATATTTTATTTTTCCAAATACATCTAAAGATAGTTTTCAACATCCATTTTTGTGAGACTTGGTGTTCCAAATTTTTCTCCCTAACTCCTCCCTCCCCAAGAAAGCAAACAACCTTATACAGGTTAAATATGTGCAATTCTTTTCAACGTATTTCCATATTTGTCATATTGTGCAAGAAAAATCAGACCAAATGCAAGGGGCAAGGGGAAACCATGAGAAAGAAAAAACAAATAGCAATTGAAAATACTAGGCTTTGATTATCATTTAGTCTTCATAGTTCTCTGTTTGGATGCAGATGACATTTTCCATCCCAGGTCTATTGGAATTGCCTTGAATCACTGCATGGTTTATATATATATATATATATATATATATATATATATATATATATATATATATATATATATATATATATATATATATATTTTTTTTTTTTTTTTTATTTACAAGATATATGCTTGGGCAATTTTTCAGCATTGACAATTGCAAAACCTTTTGTTCCAACTTTTCCCCTCCTTCCCCACACCTGTTCCCCCTGATGGCAGGTTGACCAATACATGTTAAATATGTTAAAGTATAAGTTAAATACAATATATGTAAAAATGTCTAAACAGTTATTTTGCTGTACAAAAAGAATTAGACTTTGAAATAGTGTACAATTAGCCTGTGAAAGAAATAAAAAATGCAGATGGACAAAAATAGAGGGATTGGGAATTCTATGTAGTGGTACATAGTCATCTCCCAGAGTTCTGTCCGAGATTTGAGTTGACACAGCAGATCTCCTCCCAGAGAGCGATCGGCAGCTTCTGGAGACAACAGTACGTTACATTTTGGCGCCCAACGTGGGGCTGTTTTTCATTCCCTGTGGCAAAACTGTCCATTCCTATCTTTTATAAGGCTCAGCCAAATTAACACTAGGCACTGAAAAAAGCAAATCTTTTCAATTCCCCAATTGATAAATGGTCAAATGATATAAATAGGCAGTTTTCAGATGAAGAAAGTAAAGCTATTTATAGTCACATGGAAAAATGCTCTAAAACTCTATTGATAAGAGAAATGCAAATTGAAACAACTCTGTAGTACCACTTCATACCTACTAGATTGGCTAATGTAACAAAAAATGAAAATTATAAATGTTGGAAAAGATGTGGGAAAATTGGAATACTATTACATAATATTGGTAGAGTTATGAACTGATCCAACCATTCTGGAGAACAATTTGAAATTATGCCCAAAGGGCATACTCCTTGATCCAGCAATACCACTACCAGATCTGTATCCTAGAGAGATAATAAAAAAGAGAAAAATACCCATGTACAAAAATATGTATAACAGGTCTCTTTTTGTTGTGGCTAAAATTTGGAAACCAAGAGAATGCCCATCAATTGAGGAATGGCTGAATAAGTTAAGATATATGAATATAATGGAATACTATTGTTCTAAAAGAAATGATGAGCGGGAAGATTTCAGAAAAAACTGGAAAGACTTACATGAACTGATGTTGAATGAAATGAGAAGAACCAGGACAACATTGTATACAGCAAGGTTGTGTGATAATCAACTAAGTGATAGACTTAGCTCTTTCCAGGATTGTATTGCTGAAATGCTAACCATATCTAGAGAAACAACAATAGAGTCTGAATGCAGAGCAAAGCATGTTATTTTCAATTTTGTTTTTGTTTTCTCATGGTTTCTCCCTTTTGTTCTGAGTCTTCTTTCATAGCATGACTAATGTGGAAATATGTTTAACATGATTGTATATGTACAACCTATTTCAGATTACTTGCTTGTCTTGGGAAAGGGGAAAAGGAAGGGAGGGAGGGAGATAAATTTGGAAATCAAAATCTTACAAAAATGAACGCTGAAACCCATCTTTACATGTAATTGGATAAAATAAAATACTATTAAGTGCAAAAAAAAAAGAAGAAAAAGAAAGAAAAAGAAAAAGAAAAGGAGGTAAAAGACCATTCCTTCACTAAAGGAGCTTACAGTCTAATGGAAAAAAAAACATATAAGCAATTATATATATTTCCTCTGCCTTTCTCTGTCTCATCCACCACTACCGCCTCTTCCTCCTTCTCCTCTTCCTCCTCCTCCTCCTCCTCCTTCTTCTTCTATCTATTGCCATTGTCAAGTGAATGATTTTCCCAGGATCTCAATAATACTTGAGACTGGGTAATTCTACTGTGCTATATGCTAATATAGCTATGAGATTGGGATTCAAGCCTTGACTTGTTCATATTCTCTTCCTATTACATCTGCTGCCTCTTAACCTAGAATATACCTGAGAAGACTCTGAAGGGGATGAGGCTCCAAAAATGTACCCAGAGCCTGTAAAAAGAAAGAAATCTTGGTCAGACACTCTGGGGGGGAAATATTCTAGCTTTCTGGGGCACTTAAATAAGAAGGTTGAAAGGAGGAAGTGGGAAGGTGAGAGTAGAAGAAGGAAGGGGATTAAAGGGACCTTTGAGTCTCCTGTACAGATTTCTATTCCTCAACTTCTTTGATTCTGTTCAAATCCAGAACCCCGCTGTTTCCTAGGGCTTTCTCAAAAGTGATTCACTTCATTCTCATCCTTTCCTTTTTTAGTAGTTTTAGAAAAGAGGGTAACACATGATTTTTGTAATCTCATCTACTCATAATCCATCTATAAAGCAGAATGAGATAGATGATCATGGGCAGAAATTTGTTGGTTTTATCAGCTTTCTGTCTGTTTCAACACTAGTCTCCACTCCCTTCCTTAAATCTGTCACCAACCCAGTCTACAAATTGCTGCTGCCAAAGTAATTTTCCTTAAGCAAGAGCTGATCATGTGACTCCCTTGCTCAACTAATTCTGGTGGCTTCCTTTTGCCCCTAGGATCAAATATGATTTCCTCTGTTTGGTTTTTAAAGCCCTGCATATTCGGGTTCCAGTCTCATTGGACATTACCTCCTCTTCCCACACTCTGAATCCAGTCAAAGTAGCTTTACTGTTCCTCATACATGTACAACACTCCCACTCACATCTTAATCTCCAGTGACCAGCATGCATTATCTTCTGACTTCCCCCTTAAAGGGTCCCTCTTTTCTTTTAAAATGTAATTTAGGTTCCATCCTCTGACTGAAATTCTTCCTGTTTCCTCTGCCAGTGTCCTCTATTTCCCAAACTACCTTAAATTCAATACTTTGTATATATTTGTATTTAATCACTTTATATTTATTCTTTCTTCCTCCTCCTCTTTCTCCTCCTTCTTCCCTCTCTTCCTCTGTTGCTTTGATACTTTATCTCTGACTCTGTCTGTCTCTGTGTATGTCTCTTTCTCTCTTTTCCTCCCCATACACAAAATTTCCTCACCTAGGGAGCTAGGTGTACACAGAGTAGTACATAAAGTGTCAGGTCAGTAGTTAGGAGGACCTGAGTTCAAATAGGATTTCAGACACTAGCTGTGTGACTGTGGGCAAGGCATTTATTCCTGTTTGCCTCAGTTTCTTCATATATCAAATGAGGTAGAGAACGAAGTGGCAAAAACCACTCCAGTATCTAAAAACCACAACTAGGCTCATGAAGAGTAATGATGGGGGTTGGGGTCTCTTTAAGATTCCTTTCTAATTGCCCAACCCATGGCTGACCTTGATTCACAAATCCTGGTCAAAGGCACCCTTTGAATATCTGGGCCCAGCCCCACCATCAGCTCAGCTTCCCCCAGCCCTCACCTGATCTGAGCTAACTGAAAATCCCGCCAAGAATTTAGGGGTACTGCCCATCATCTTCTAGGTATAAAGGGCTCTCTTTGCAGGAGTCCTCCCAGCCAACACATGGTATCCTTCCAGCCATGTAAGGGTCCCTGCCCGCCAACGGCCACCTTTGGCCCTGGCGTCTTTTTAACTGAACTTTACTTCCAAATTTCTACAATAAACCTTTTATTTATCAAACTAGGTTTTTGGGCCTGTAAATTCATTTACAGGGGACACTGCACCTCATGGGATTATCTTACTATCTATGTGCCCAGAAATGGGGTTCCCCCTTTCCTTTCCCTCATTAGTAAGAAATGACTGAAAAAAATAATTGAACAACAATTTCCTCATTATATAGGTGAGATAAATGAAGACTTAAAAGGGCAAATAACTTGCAGAGTAAGAATCTGGGCCTGTGAGTTCTCAGATTCTTTGCTCTCCATCTTCAATTTACTAATCCTCTACACTTTTTCATCATTCATCTTTAGTCTGTGGAGGTACAAAACCAAGTGGACTATAGAGGCTAATGGAGAGAAATAACCATTTGTATAATTGAAAACATTCAATAATAGAAAAAAACTTTGGTTCCAAGCTCAGTTGAAGTCTGCATTCACAGGAGGGTACATCTCCTGGGCTCCTAGAGACTTACCATTGGACCAGGTAGAAAGTTTAGGCCCAGGGAAGGCTGAGATTTTGAAGACCGGTAATCCACTCTTGGAAAATTGACAAAATTTGTTTGAATGATTCTTTCCCATTGTTGGACTATGGACATTGGTCCCTGGGCAAATAGTGATTCTGCCTCTCCCTTTAACTCTTAATCTTGTCACAGACTCCTTTGCCATTTCTGGGGTCTCCTACTCTAAGAATGTGGCTTCCAAATCACAATTCATGATTTGGGATGGGGGTTGTGCATATTTGTACTCTTATAAGTGATAGGATTGTTTGAGGTATAAAATTCCCAGCAACTATGCATTGTGGCTTTCCCTAGTGGCTCAACATTTCATTCCAAGGACTCATCAAAGTTAAAAGTTATAGTCCTTCAGTTCTAAGGGATTCATAATAGAAAATGCTGATCACATGCAGAGAAAAAACTGTGAAGTCTGAATGAAGATTAAAGAATAGTATTTTTACTTTTATTTGATTTTTGTTTTTCCTTTCTCCTAGTTTTTCCTTTTGTTTTGAGTTTTCTTTCACAACCTGACTAATGTAGAAATATATTTAACGCAATTGTACATGTATAACCAATACCAGTTTTCTTGTGTTGTCTTGGGGAATGGAAAAGGAAGGGAGGAAGAAAAATTTAGAAATCAAAATCTTAAAAAGATGAGTAACTATCTTTACATGCAATTGGAAAAAATACAGTATTGTTAAGTTAAAAAAAAAAAAAAAAGAATTATGGGACAGCTAGATGGAGTCAGAAGGACCTGAGTTTAAATGTGGCTTCAGACATATAATGTTTATTGATTGTGTGACCCTTAGCAAATCAGTTAATCTCAAATGCCTTACAAAAAGAATGGTGGTCCTCCTAAGGTTTAATGGGGAGATTAGATTTTTTTTTCCTTTTAAGCCTAGAATTTGTTCCCTTAGGGATAGAAAAAAATAGAAGTGGTAAAGTGAAAGAGACAGAGTTGTGATAAGAGTAGTCATGCTGTCTTTCTTCCCTGGAGGATATGCTAAAATTGACACCTCATTGATGGAATCATCCTTCAACTCTTTTTCTCCTCTCCATTCTTACTTCAGTCCCTGGTTCTTGCCTCCCCAACCTGAATTTAAAGATTATATGGATGTTTAGAGGGCCTGAAGAATTGATAGCAAGATCTATCTATCTATCTATCTATCTATCTATCTATCTATCTATCTATCTATGTGTAATCTATGAGATTGAATGATTTGCTCAAGGTCCCACAGCTGATTTCTGAGGTGAAATTTGAATCAAGCAATTTCTGAGTCTAAATCAAGGGCCTTGTTCACTTCTGCATTTGAGTCCCATCAATTCTTGTAACTTCGTGGAGTTTTTTTTAATAGTTTAATATTTTGTATTTCCTCCCAATTAAAATTATATGAACTGATGCGAAGTGAAATGAGCAGAACTAGGAGATCATTATACATGGCAACATCAATATTATACAATGATCAATTCTGATGAACGTGACTTTCCAACAATGAGATGATTGATGCCATTTCTAATGATCTTGTGATGAAGAGAGCCATCTACACACAGAGAGAGGACTATGGGAACTGAGTGTGGATCACAACCTAACATTCTCATTCTTTTTGATGTTATTTGCTTGCATTTTATTTTCTTACTCACTTTCTTCCTTTTTAATCTGATTTTTCTTGTGCAACAAGAGAATTGTATAAATATATTTACACATACCAGATTTAATATATATTTTGTAGGAATGTAAAAATCTGAAACACAAGGCTATGTAAGGGTCAATGTTGAAAAATTATCCATGGGACAGCTAGATGGCACAATGGATAGTGCACCAGCCCTGAAGTCAGGAGAATCTGAGTTCAAATACGGCCTCAGACATTTAATACTTAATAGCTATGTGACCCTGGATAAGTCACTTAACCCCAGCCTCAGCAAAAAAGGAAAAAAAAAAGAAAAATTATCCATGAATATGTTTTGAACATAAAAAGCTTTTTTAAAAAGTTGTATTCCTGGAAATAGCTAAGTTATTCACAGTAGATCATCATACAGTATGACTATTAAGATTTATTATAAAAATAATGGTTCTGCTCATTTTATTTTGTATCAGCTCATGAAAGTCTTTTTAGGTTTTTCTGATAGCATTTTGCCCATCATTTCTTTTGGCACAATAACATTCTAGCACAATCAAATACAACAACTGTTCAGCCATTCCCCAATTGATGTACATTCCCTCAATTTCTAATTTTTTTGCCCCCACAGAAAGAGCTGCTATAAGTATTTTTTGTATGTATTGATCCTTATTTTTATTGTTTTTTTTTTTATCTCTTTGGCATCTAGACCCAGTAGTAGTAATGCTTGATCAAAGGGTGTGCATGGCTTTATAGCCCTTTGGGCATAGTTCCAATTGCTCATTGGAATAAAGCATACAACTTTACCAACAATGCTTTAGTGTTTTAATTTTCCCACCTCCCCTCCAATATTTATCATTTTCCTTTTCTCTTGCTCATAACTCTCACCTCAGAACTGATCTCAAGTTCTAACATCTGCAATGTTGGCCATAGAGTGGTTTATGTTCCTTGATTGTAGCAACAATTCATGGCAAATGGATGCCATGCAGCCTAGGTATTCTCCAGTTCTCCACCTCTGCTGTCTGCACCTAGAAGGCAGACTGACTGATAGGCAGTCTCTTGGACTATGCTTGCCTTAGGACAATAATTTCAATCCCCCAAATCTTTTTGCGGCTAGCTTTCCTCATCATCAGCAACCTTGGCTTCTCCTGGAAACTGCCAAGCACCCTGGCTCTAAGCAGGAAGTGTTTTTACCTCTAGGGCAACAGGTGTGAGGACTAACCCCTCAAATGTCTAGCACACACCATTGCAGGATAATGGACATCATTGTCCCGTCCTCATGAGCACTCTTAGTACGCATCCCTGATAATGAATGAGAAGAAACAGTGATTATTGTTGTTGTTCAATCATTTCATTCATGACCCCATTTGAGATTTTCTTGGCAGAGACATGGAGTGATTTGCTATTTCCTTCTTCAGCTCATTTTACAGATGAGGAAACTGAGACAAATAGGGTTCAGTGATTTGTTTAGGGTCACACAGCTAGTGACTGTCAGAGGGCAGATTTGAATTTAGGAGGATGAGTCTTCCTGACTCTAATCCTAGCTCCATGGTCACTTCGCTACCTAACTGTCCCACATCTAAGACTGATTATTAGAAGTATTCTGTATTTCACTCTTTGAAGTTTAGGGAAATTACTAGAGATCAGGGCTCTGAAGCAAGTTGCAGGAGGTAGTGAGGAAGAGAAAGCAAATCATACCAATTATATATACATATCTCTCTTATATATGGAGGAGCTATGTTATATAGTAGTAGTAGAAAGAGGGCTGACTTTGTAGTTAGGAAGGTCTAGGTCCAAATGCAGCCTTTAATATATACAGACTATTTGACTATGGGCAAATTACTTATCCTTTCCATGTCATCAGGAAGCAAGGAATATAAATTTCAAATATCATCTCTCTGCATCGATGGAGTTTTCATATTGGGAATCTGATAGAAATAGATTTGCATGTTATGTCTCTGTTTTATCCTGATCCTGCTATAGGATAGGGATGGGAAGGGAGAGGAAAGTAGTAAGGATACTATTGGCTATTGGGAGGGAGGATTTCTGGGTAACTAATTGAAGAGACATTGGATTTGGTGTCAGAGGTCTTGATTTTGAGTTCTATTTCTTCAATTTACTACTTGTGTGATGTTGGAGAGGTTACTTTTTTTTTTTTTATTATGTCTCAGTTTCCTCATCTGTGAAGTAAAGAAGTTGAACTAAATAGTCTCCAAGATCCTTTTTGGTTCTAAATATTATCATCTGATAACTGGAGATGAATATGGGGACAGGGAGCCATGTGCATGCTCCTTTATGTATTGTGTAAGTAAGTAAAGGAGGTAACCCTGTGGGAGGAAGGGGCTGTAGGTTCTAGTGCACAGGGTGGTGACATCTATCAGAACTGAGCAGACCCAGGACAGGCCCTTAGTTCCTGATGCCCTTGATTATTTTTTCCTGCTGCCTCTTCTTCCTGGTGACATCCCTGCCTCCTGCCCAGGATGGAAACCAGGCCACTGTCTGGTCTGACCTCAGAGAGGGGTGAGGGGCAGGGAATGGGGAATATCCTAATTTTCTACCTCTCTCAGGTGCCAGCCCTTCAGCATTATAAAGGGACTGAGAAAGGGACATCAGGACAAGAAGAGGCAAGAACAACATATCCTGCCATCTCTCTGGGTTGTTGTGGCCCCTTCCTCTTCCCCCATTCAAATTCCCAAAGCTCTGGAACTACTGAACTTGAGATAAGCTGGCTGGGCCCCAAGCCAAATTCCTGTTGGTTGTGGAGAAAAGGCTTAGCTCCAGCACTGTTTCTGTCTCCTCTGCCTCTGATCTGGCCCACGTGAGAACTGTTCCAAGCCCTGCCCTTGGATTTTCCCTGTTTTTTTTTTTTTTTTTTTTCAATTCCAATCGATCAGAATTAGAAAGTTAGCCACAGAGGGAGGTAGCAGGAAACTCAGAAGCCCTGGATCAGTGTCCCCCATCCAGAAATGTTTTAATAAACACTAGATGGATGAATGAATTATTCTTGAGCTCAAGATTTCTCAGACTAGAAAAGTAGCATCCCTCTGCCTTTAAACTGGGCAGAATGGAGGAACTCAGGACTAGGACTGTCAGATCCTCAAGTCACTGTGGAAATTCAACAAGTGACTTTGAAGAGAGAGGACCTGGATTCAAATTCTCTCTTTGATGCTTACTACCTATTTGGGGGGAAATTTGGGGGAATTCACTCGTCCTTTCTAGGGATCAGTTTCCTCATCCATGAAATTAGAGGTTGAACCAAGTTAGTCTCCTGAAGCCTCTTTCAAATCTTCAATCAATTTCAATCCCTTCACACACACCCCCAAGCATTGATTCATCTCTATCATTCCAATTATCCTTGTCCTTATAACCAGGCGTTCTGTGGGATGTTCATGAAGGATTAATCCCTTTTCGGGGCTGATCTTTGGAATCTGCTTGGAACTCAACTTTCACTTGTGGCTCCAGAAAGCTGGAGCTGCACAGCAGCTACACTAGATAAGCCATTTCAGCAGATGGACTAAGGTTGAGAGTAATCTACTACAGAATCTGAATCTACTACAGAAGGAAGCAAGGGGAAAATGCCAGATTTAGACAGGAGAGACTAGATTTAGAATTCTGATTCTAATACTTACTAATTCCATAGGATACTAGGATGAGTATTCCATGGATAAGTCTCTTCTGGATAAGTCTCAGTTTTCTCATCTCCTAAATGGGAATAATTAAGACCTATAGAGATGAGTTGTCCTGATGATATAATGAGATGACTTTAAATGCATAAAGTATGTTAAGTGCTTTATAAACCTGAATCCTTATATAAATATAACTTATTAAAGAAACTGTGAACGCTTCTCCCTTTGGCATTCATCCCTAGGTGTTTGTAGTTCTTCTTGATGCTTTTCTAACGGTATGTCAACACAAAATCTTGTGTCATGGGAAGAAATGAGCACTTAAGCCAATAGCCTCTTGGAGGCTTAAAAGGATCATTCACTCTTCCCCAATTTTTTTCTTTCCAGGAAAAATAATTCCTTTTCCTCCAGTTTTCTCTTCAAAGTCTCCCTTTCTGTTTCTTCTTCCAGTTTTAATAACATGGATTCTCTAGCCTGGCTACCATTCCCATAACTTGGCTCAACTTTCTAGGAGCTAGAGAGAAGACAACTGTGTATCTCTGTTGGGGAGAGTGCAAAAGGGAATGGAATAAGATGTTTCTGGTTTCCCCCTTCAGAAGTCTGTGACAATGGGGGAGGTTGTGGGATATTATGTGGGAGGAAGGGATTTCTACAATTTGGGGATATAGTCCCTGTTAGCAGAGAGAGGGATTAAATGGAGGGAGAGGGAAAAAGTGTCTTTTACGTTTCTCAATACCATGTTCCTTCATTGCAGCAAGATTTTGTTTTCTTCCCTACTTTTATGTATTCTTTTCGATATGCACCTGATATGATTTGGGATGGTATCATGTCTGCTTTCTCTGCAGCCTGGATTCTTGCTCTAGCTCCCATCTCTGCTCATGTGGTTAACTGCCATCCCTGCTCTGTGTGCCTGTGACCCTGAGCTACCACATCACCCCATATCCGGAGATCTCCTACCTCAGGCCTAGGCACTTCCTCCACCCCAACCTCACCCGTCCTGTGCCCTCCCTGCTTCCAGGAAAAGAGATATAAACACAGCTGGGCTCAACGTTACCCTTTGATATCCTCTCCGGATGCACTCGGTTTGGGCTGAGGGGCTCCCCTATCAGTCAGGGTAGTAGGAAAGATGGGAAGGTGCCCTAGGATCCCGGCCCCTAATGCCTAAAAGCACACAGAGTCATTGACTGCTTTAATTGGCCAGTTGGAAGGCCTTCCAATCTTCACCCCCCACCACACCACAATATCTCATTGACAGAGAATTAGGGTTTAGAACTTCTCAATTCTCACCTTCACCACTCCCATAGATGCTCCTGTCACTCTCACCTGGACTATTCTAACAGACTCTTGACTACTCTCCCTTACCTACAATCTCTCCCCTCTCTAATCCATTTTTTGAGGCTCCTCAAGCAAATTTTGTAATGCACAGGCTATTTTCCCATCACTCCTATATTCATAACATAAGAGGATCAAAACTTCTTTTTTTTTTATCATCCAAGGCTCTTCCACAATTTGGTCCTCTCTACCTGCCAACCAAATTGAATCTTTTCCCAGAGCATCCACTGGACTGTCTAACCTTCATGTTTTCTTTATCTAATAATAAATTTTTTATTTTTCAAAAGATGCAAAGATAGTTTTCAACATTTAACCCTTGGAAAACCTTGCATTCCAAATGTTTTCCTCCTTCTCTCCCAACATCCTCCTCTAAACAGCAAGTAATTCACATAGGTTAAACATCTGCATCCACATTTTTCATGCTGCATAAGAAAAATCAAATCAAAATGGGAAAAAATGAGAAAGAAAAAATAGCAAGCAAACAGCAACAACAACAAAGGTGAAAATACTATGTTGTGATCCACATTCACTCTCCATAGTCCTCTCTCTGAATGCAGATGGCCCTCTCCATCACAAGTCTATTGGAACTGGCCTGAATCAGCTCCTTGTTGAAAAGAATCAAGTCCATCATAGTTGATCATCACAGAACCTTGCTGTTGCCATGTACAATGATCTCCTGGTTCTGCTCACTTCACTCAACATCAGTTCATATAAGTCTTTTCAGTTCTCTCTGAAATTATCCTGTTCATCATTTCTTATAGAACAACAATACTCCAATATTCCATAACTTATTCAGCTATTCCCCAACTGATGGATGTCCATTCAGTTTCCAGTTCCTTTTACTGCTACAAACATTTTTGCACATTTTAACCTCCATATTTTTGCCTGTGATATTTCTTATTCCTGAAATGCTCTTTCTAGCTATGTTTTCCTAGACATTTTCCATGGTGATCAATATGTTGTTGTTCAGTCATTTTTCAGTCATGCCCTATTCTTAGCAGTTCCATATGGAGTTTTCTTGGCAGAGATATTGGAGTGGTTTGCCATTTCCTTCTTGTATTCATTTGACAGATGAGGAAACTGAGGCAAGTAGGGTTAAGTGACCTGCCAAGAGTCACACAGCTAGTAAATATCTGAAGCCAGATTTGAACTCAGAAAGAGGAGTCTTCCTGATTCTGGGTCCAGCTGGAAGGAACATTAGAGGTCACCAAGTACAATTCTTTCATTGTATAAAGGAGAAAGTTGAGGCCTCTGGAGTTTAAATGGCTTGCCCAGAGTCATGAAGTTAGTAAGTATCTGAGATTGGTTTCTAAGTTAAGTGTTCCTGACTTCAAATGCAGAACTCTATCTTTACAGCTTGAATGAGTGCATTTATGAATGAATAAATGAACAGAAAGGTAAACGGAGAGGGCTTACGTAATGATAATATTCCCCCTTCTACATGTTTCACAGGTGTCCAAGAAAGTCAGTTAGGATGCTGTTTGTGGGCTCTAATTCACCTGGCTTGGAGATGACTCCCAGTTTTGATTGATCCTCCTAGGGCCAGCCTTGGGGACATCTCCTGACCTCAGGCCCCAAGCTTCCTCCTTTGGAGTACCACATTACACCAGGATAGAGACATCGCTTAGAGGGGAGGGGGGGATGTGGAGGGGAGGGTCAAGCTCTCTGAGCTGGGGAGGAAGGGATGGCCTACCGTTGCTCATTTCCTGGCTCTCTTGTTTGCATTTGCCCCCGGCTTCTGGTCTCTGTTTCCGCACCCACCCCAGTCACCCTCATGGAGGACAGGGGAATTCTCCACTCCGACTAATAAACCTGCTGTTCACCAACCCCACCCCCATTCCCTTTTGTCCAAGCCCCAGCTTCTTCTGCTGCTAGGATTTTTCTTGGCTCCGGATACTGTCTTCCCTCCTCCTCTTTCCCTTAGTGGATAGAACGGGAGTCAGGAAGACCTCAGAATCTTACTAGTTGTGTGACTTGAGCAAATAAGTCACTTAACTTTGTTTGCCTCAGTTTCCTCATGGGTAAAATGAAACAGAGATAGCCTACATGGCCCTTGGAGAATCTGTCTCTCTCTGAGCCCCAGTTTACCTCTCCGTAAAATGGGAGTCTCAGACAAGACAATATCTAAGTTCTTTCTGTCTTAGTGATTTAGGAAAGTTCCAGAGCTGGGGAGTAGGACAATGGAACAGCCATTTCTGTATCTTTGCCAAGAGAACTCCAATGGGGTCTTAGAGAGTCAGCCACGACTGAAACAGCTTAAAAACAAATGAGATAAGCCTGGAAATTCTTTCTGTTATAATCAATGAGCCTACCTTTCTCAGACTCCTGGTACCAGAACTCTATCCACCTCAAGGGGAGAGTTGCCTGCCTCTCTGTATCTGTTTCTGGTCTATTTAAGTCTGGAGTTCTTAACCCCCAAGTCATCCATGGATAGGTCTCAGAAACCCTTTGAACTTTGATGGGAAAAAATACATATTTATTTCACTATAACTACTTCATAGGCCTATGCATTTTACTTTATCATTTAATAATGGTTGTTCTTTTTTATACTATTTTATTTTTCCAAATGAATGCAAAGATAGTTTTCAACATTCATCTTTGCAAAACCTTGTGTTCCAGATTTTTCTTCCTTTCTCCCTCTTTCCAAGATAGCAAGCAATCTCTAATAGATTAAACATGTACATTTCTTCTAAACATATTTCCATAAATGGCAAGCTGTTCAAGAAAAAGCAGATCAAAAAGGAAAAAAAAAAAAAACGAGAAAGAAAAAAAAGCAAACAAACAATAATAACAAAAAAAGATGAAAATACTATGTAATAACATGATTCTTAAGAGGAGGATCTCTAGATTTCACTAGACTCACAAAAGGATCCATGATACAAAAAAAAATGATTAAGGACCCCCTTGTCTGAGTCCTGGTTAAGGCTATCCCAGGCATAACTTTGTAATTGGGAAGTTTTCTCTTTGGTGATCATATTCTCCCACTCATCTCTACACTATCCCAATAACATTCCTATTAGAGAAATTTCCCTGGTCCCCAAATCTCTTGTGGTCTGAGAGGAAGAGAGATGAGAATGCATTTTATAAAATGAGGCAGGGAGATGGAGGAGGGAAGTTCCGGAACCAAAATTGGGGTTCTTTTCCTCAGATTAATGTGTGTTTGAGCAGAGGAAAAGCCCCAAGTTGAGAACTTTGACAAATCACTTAATCTCTTTGGCCCACATAAAATGAAGGGGTTGAGTAAGAAGGCCTCAGAGGTCATTTCCAGCTCTACTTCTATGATAAGGAAGAGGGGACCTTTGTGAAGGGCAGGGGTGGGGGCTCTCCTGGCTGAATCTGGAATGCAGATGGCAAAAGTGGGTCAGGGAAAGGGGAGTACTATGAAGAGCTAGAAGGTTTTGTTTTCCAGTAAATGTGCAGGCACAAAGATGTGATATTGATCCAGAGCAAAGGGACCCCCTAAAAAGTGTTTAAGACTCTGGTTTCAAGGATCAAGAAAGAAGTAGAGGGATGGGAGAGAATGAAAGGAGACCAGGAGGTATTAGCAGCAATGGAAAGCTCAGCACATGGATACTGAATAAGGGCTGAGTACCCATTATCTCAAGAGAAAGATGATCAGAAATTTCCTGTAGGTAGAGTCCAGGAAGAAAGAGGCAAAGTTGTGGGTCATCTGGAGGCCAAAAGAACACTTTGGACCTAAAAACAAAGAGAAAATTTTGATGTCCAGCGAAGAAAGGACACTTTGTCTCCAATGACCTAAATTCTGGGATTGGAAGTGTGCGCATATGTTTGTTGGTGGGGGGAGCTCAGGCTGAGGGGAAGTTGGGTATGAAGTGTCAGGGTGAGAGGTATGAAAGAACAATGGCCTGGACAAGATCTGGGGAGGGGCCTGAAAATTAGATCATAATATTAGATCATCATCATTTTAAGTTGGAAGAACCTTGGAGATTACTGAGACCAACCTTTCTATTTTTATAAATGAGGAAACTGAGACACAGACAAATTGTTACTTTCCCATGTTCACACAGTCAGTACTTTCAGTGTCTGGTGTGGTATTTGAACCCTTTTTAAAGTATCTGAGGTGGGAATTTGACTCTAAATGCAGTTTCCCCTTCATTATATCATACTGAGAGTTCACAAGAAATGCCTCAAAGGCATTGAAACCTATACCTAAGTGAGTAAGTGTTGTTGAGTCATGTCAGTCACATCCAACTCTTCATGATTTGGGGTTTCTTGGCAAAGATATTGGAGTAATTTGCCATTTACTTTTTCAGTTTATTTTACAGATAACAAAATTGAGGCAATAGGGTGAGGCAATAGCTAGTAAGTGTCTGGAGGCTGGATTGGATCTTAGGTCTTCTTGATTCCAAACCCTAGTGCTTCTGTCCACTGTGCCATCCAGATGCCAAACTTAAAGCTTTAACAAGAACAGGGCTGTCTGGGATTTGCCCTCCGGCACTGAATTTTGAAGTCATTGGAAGCACTTGCAATCCCATAGTAGAAGAAACAAGTGTCACAATTAATTAGCAAAAAGAATTTGTAAAAATAGGAAGCTGCCAGATGGTCTGTTTCGCACCTCCTCCTCTGGAGAACTGCTGAGCTCCTCTGTAGTCTCGTTGCCTTCCCAGTGAGCACATTTCATGGCCTGTGCCTCAGCAGAATCTTTTGCTGCCCTAAGACCAAAACTTCTAGCTATGGCTCTGTCTGATTATATGTTTTGCCTCAATTATTCTTTATTCACAGAATTTCAGAACTGGAAGGAACCTCAAAAATCACCTGATTGAATCCTTTATTACAGAGGATTCTTAAATCCGGAGTAGAAAAGAGATTTGCTCAAAATTATAACCTGAAGTTCTCCTAGAATAGCAATGATAGATGGGAGGGGCCCAATGTCAAAGTATGGGACTGAAAAATCAAAGGATCTGGTTCTATGTCAGGTCTGCTTTTTACTATCTCCTCTACTGTGCTCAAGTCCCCTTCCCTCAGTTTCCTTTCCCAATAGAAAATAAACAACTTAAGAAAATAAACACATTTTTTAGTCTTCCTATAATCAGCACCTTCCCCAGGACCTTATAAAAGGTAGTCTATGGATAACTATTTGATGAGATGAATTCTCTCAACTGTAAAATGAGATCATTGAACTAAATTTCCTGTCCGTCTCTAGATCTATGACCCTATTTACTTCTCTTTCCCTTGGAATTCCCCCTCCCCAATCCCTCCTCCTCCTACCCCTAAGAAAAGCCCAGGACACAAAAAGCTGAATGATGGAGAAAGAGCACTAGGAGACCTGCCTTGGTTTTTAGACCTTGAGCAAGTCAGCCCCTCAGTCTCATTTTCTCACCTGTAAATTGAAGCTCATAATTTTACTACCTACCTCACAGGAATGTTGTGAGCACAATTGCTATTATTATTATTGATCTAAATTGATCTATGATTTCATTAAGGCGTGGGAGCTCCTTCCACCATTACAGGCCAACTTCTCTGTAAGTCTCATCATCTTAACTGCCTTGCTTGGAGGCCACTGAGACCAATCTTCATATTTTACAAATGAGAAAATTGAGGCACAGAGAGGTTGTTACTTTCCTGTGTCCAAATCGGCAAATGAAACTTCTTTGTCCATTTTCCCTTAATAGAGTGCCCTTCCCCCTGCCTCCCTTCTGAGGACAATGGCCTATGGTAGCAGGGAGAACCACCCTTGTAGAGACAGTTTCTAACTTTATCCTGCCTGTTCTCTATATAACCAGAAACACAATACTCTCCCTCCTCAAACTCAGAACTGACCCCTACCCAATTTTCACCAAGATGAGCAGCCCCTCAATCTCCCACCCTACCTGCTCCACTCTGACCCCTGCCAGTTCTATTTGATATCCCCTGCCTCTACTAGGTACCCAGTTCTCACCTTCAGGGGAGGGGGTAGTGGTGAGGTCAGCTGTGAGGGGCAGGATCAGGGGCTGGGGTGGTGATGGTGGCAGTGTGTGTAACCTTGATTACTCATGGACCCGGCCCTTCCCGGTGGGGTGGGGTGGAGGAAGTGACTCAGTCCTTGTAGGCAATTCATGCTTCAGAGGACTGACTTGCCTTTTCAACCCAATGAGCCAAGACATTTGTCCCAACAGGATCTAAGGGGGGGTGGGGAGAGGGAGGAGGAAGAAGGCAGGATATTAAAGGGATAGAGCCTATAATTGTTTCTCTGCTTTCCAGCAGGTTTTTAAGTCTAATATCCTAAGGATTCTCTGATCAGTGTAGCCACAGCTAAAAGTTTAACATTCAGGGTGGGTGGAGGGGAATGTAAGCAACTGAGTCTCAGAGCTGGGTGCTTTTCAGATGGGGGCAAGGATTTCTTTTGATCCCTTTGAAAGCTATTCTTAATGGGTTTTGTGCCACAGGCAGTCTGGCAGAGCAGAATACTTTTTAAAAAATTCATATTGTGGAAGGAAATGTTCGATTTCAGTTAAAAGTTAAGGAAAATAAAGTTATAATTTTTTTCTCTCCGAACTCTTTATCGCTGGATATCAGTTCAAGAATTCCAGCCTTGGCATAGTCTCAGGATAAAGAGTGAATATATACTTAGGTGTTTGTGTGTGTGTCCATATACATATATGTATATATACACATATAAAATATATTTATGTATATATACACTTTTATGCATATGTGTATATACTATATATAACTAATGTATGAACATTAGTCTATGTGTGTATATACACATGATATAGATAGCAAAGGAAATTGTTTTGTTTAATTATGCATATTTGTTCCTACCTAGGTGGTACAGTGGTTTGAGCGATGGGCCTGAACATTATAAATATGGAAATAGAAGAATTGCACTTTTTTAAAAGAGTAATTTTTTGCATTTTAAAATCATTAAAGCTTTTTATTTTCAAAATATATGCAAAGATAGTTTTCAACATTTACCCTCGCAAAATCTTGTGTTCCAAATTTTTTTCTTCCTCCTTCTCCCTATCCCCTCCCTTAGATGGCAAGTAATCCAATATATATTAAATATGTGCAATTCTTCTATACATATTTCCACAATTATCATACGGCATAAGAAAAATCAGATCAAAAAGGGAGAAATGAGAAAGAAAATAAAATGCAAGCAAACAACAAAAAAGGTGAAAATATTATGTTGTGACCTACATTCAGTCCCCACAGTCCTCTCTCTGAGTACAGATTGCTCTCTCTACCACAAATCCATTGGAACTGGCCTGAATCATCTTGTTGTTGAAAAGAAACACATCCATCAGAATTGATCATCATATAATCTTGTTGCTGTGTACAATGTTCTCTTGGTTCTATTCACTTCACTCAGCACCAGTTCATGTAAGTCTCTCCAAACCTCTCTGAAATTATCCTGTTGATCGTTTCTTGTAGAGCAATAATAGAATTGCACATGTTTAACAATGGATTACTTGCTGTCTAGGGGAAGGATATGGAGAAAAGGGAGGGAGAAAAATTTGGAATACAAAGTTTTTCCAGAGTGAATATTAAAAACTATCTTTGTATGTATTTTGGAAATAGAGTGATGGGCCTGGAGTCAGGACTCATCTTCCTGAATTGAAATCTGGCCTCAGATACTTACTAGCTGTGTCATGTAAGGGCCCTTTAAATGGGCGCCACAGTGCATCGGGAGATTGAGGCCCAGAAGTAATTTCTGTGGATATTAGGACTGCCCTTGGGCGGGATCCTGGCCATATTGAGATAGTTTTGTAATGGGTGACTCTCTCGCTGATTGGCTGTGTGTGTGACCTCACAGGCCCTATGTAAGCCCACTGCAGGCAGCAACCGCCCTCTTTAATCTGGCGCTCTTCACCCTGGCTCCCCAGCCTGGGTGGCCAAGCCAAGATGGGTAGCCAAAAGAGGTAAGGGTTTTGGTAGTGAACACATGGGTCTTCTGACCAGGTGTTCACCAGGGAACCAACAAGTCAGGGCATCAGTCAGGGCATTATGTGAGTAGGTATAATAAAGGCTTTTAAGATTACACGTGGCTGTTCTTGAGTGCGCTACCGGTTATTAAACTATAGATTCAAGAGATTGTGGCCAGAGACCTTAGAAGGCCTCAGAGGAGGCGAGCCGGGTAGAGCTCACACTGCAAAGGACAGTGGTCAAAGGTACTCTGGTGGGTCTAGGACAGACTAGTAATTGTAACTGCTAGAGAGCACGTTACAAATGGCGCCCAACGTGGTGGACGCATCAGGAATTATCAGGTTTTGAAAATATTTAATATTCAGAATTAAGATTCTGAAAGATCCGGTAGAAACGCCACTTAGGAGGGAAGACAGAGAAGCAATATGGACCCAGGTAACTCTGGGATCAGACTCAAGGACACAGCTGAACATAATGCTTATATCAAGAGGTTAAAGAGCCAGATGGAAGATCTTTTAACAAAGATCACCACTGAAGAACAGCAGGAAGCTTGTAATCAAGCTCCACAAAGGCTATCCCCACATCCAGTAAATATAGCTCGGAGAGGGAGCAACCTAGAGCTAATGCGTATGTATGACAATATAGAGTATAAAATGCCACAGCAAGAGTTGCTGGAATTGCAGGTTAAACTACAGATGGAGATAGAGAAAGAAGAAAAAGCTAGGTTACTACAGATAGAACAGGAAGAGTTCAAACCAGTGGCTGAAACTAAGGAAGGAAATAAAGGAACCACATGGACTTCAGTTGTAGAAATTCTTCTTAGCGTTTTGTTGGTTTACCTCCTGCATTGTTGTTTTAAGGAATCTATTGATTACTATTCCATTGAGAAGTTTAGTTCTTTTTATGTGCAAAGCTCAGGTTGGATTTTAAATCAGCCTTTGGGGAATTTTCCAATTCTTCTTCCCTCTGCCTCACCTTCTTGGGCCAAGGGAGAAGGGGGAGGAGGAAAAGGAAGGGCGATAATGCTATCAGCACTGCCCATTAATCCATTCAAAACTCCTGTGTCTTCATTTCAAAGGACAGGAGTAGGCTTTATGCCCCAAGGCAAAAAGGAATTGTGGGGTATTGAGTATAATCAGAAAAGTTTTAAAAATACAGTTCAGTTAATTTCTAAGAAACCTTACAGGGATAAGGCCTTGCAGTTAGAGAGAGTGGAGTTTTATACTTGTAAAACTGCTAGGATCGTCTTTGGAGAGTTGGAAATCCTCTTTTATTACCTCGTGGATTTTCCACTTCCACAGGTGGGCTTGATTTCCCAACCCCCTACGGGTACTTATAAAACAGTGTTTATGTCTAGAATGGGTTGGAAAATTGTTGTTTTAATCACTAGAATAAATAGACAGTGTGTGATCTTTGACCCAGGAGGAAAAGTAATATCAGATTTATTGATTCACACTCCTGAAGTACAATTCAATATCAGAAACTCAAACTTTGATTTTTAGGCAAAAGAATTCAGGGATATAGCCGAGTGTTCTAGTAAAGTCATTACTGCACAGACTATCCCCAAGATCTTTTCTTCTAAACAAGAGAAAGGAATTTTGGGATATGTAATTGCTTACAATTTTTAAATTTTGATTTTACATTTTAAAACATTTTTGATTTTACACCTTCAAATTATTTTGATTTTACATTTTAAAGTTATTTTGGTTTTATATTTTTAATCTATTTTGGTTTTACACTTTTAAATTCTTTGCATTTTACCTTAGCAATGCACTTCGGGCATACACAGAAAGTGCAGCTAAGTGACAGACTGACTTTTGTCTGACTTGTTAATCTTTTTGACAACAACTTTGTTTCCACTGTGATGTGGAAAGGCCTGGATGGCATTTGGAAAGGCCCAAGTTGGGCCCCGGGGACATTCCTTCCTAGGTGCAGATCCAGCAGCAGAGTTCATCCCCACCAGAGACATTTGTAACCTGGGGATCCAAGAGAAGGACCAGACAACAGTCCAGAGAGACCAGCCAGATGTCCGCAGCCCTCCAGACGCTGATGGCAGCGATGCCCCTCCTGACCGTGACCAGAGACACCAGACACAGTTCCAGTGTTGCAGCTGAGATGGACTGTTTTGGGTGATACGCAATATAAAGACTGTAAATGGACAATGGGCCTGCTTGCTTCTCCCGTGGCCACTTGCCATATGGTGGCCTGGGAAGAGGCTTTGCCCTATGCTTTCTATTGAAGGACTATGCTTTTAAATTAGTGGGTGAAAAACCAACACACCCACCTGCCGTTGTTATTGAGACAATGTTACTGGACATGACTTTGCTTATGTGCACCTGTGAAACTAGAATTGTTCTAGAATTGTGAAAAGTGCAATAGAGAATTGTGATAAGCTAGAATTGTTCTAGAATTGTGATAAGTGCAATTGAGAATTGTGATAAGCTAGAATTGTTCTAGGAGTGTGAAAAGTGCAACAGAAAATTGTAAGAAACTAGAATTGGTCTAGAACTGTGATAAATGTAACTAGAATTGTGACAACCTAACTACTGATATTTGTTAACTAGAATTGTGATGTTTTACCTTGTTGACTTCCCACCTCAGTGTTGACATCCTACCTCATTGGCATCCAACCTCTTTGGCTTATTATCTCGAGTATGACTTTGATGAATGGGTTGAACACTTGGGCCACTGTTGAGCCTGGTTCTCATTGTCATACTTCTGTTTACTGATCTGCTGCTTTGTACTTCCTTGGGCATAACACTGTCATCTCATGGATCAAGTGAACTATAGCTGGTGCTAAAAGTTTAGCTTGGTGAGATGTGCGGTTCCCGCAAAACAAGAGAAAGGGAATTGTAAGGGCCCTTTAAATGGGCGCCACAGTGCATCGGGAGATTGAGGCCCAGAAGTAATTTCTGTGGATATTAGGACTGCCCTTGGGCGGGATCCTGGCCATATTGAGATAGTTTTGTAATGGGTGACTCTCTCGCTGATTGGCTGTGTGTGTGACCTCACAGGCCCTATGTAAGCCCACTGCAGGCAGCAACCGCCCTCTTTAATCTGGCGTTCTTCACCCTGGCTCCCCAGCCTGGGTGGCCAAGCCAAGATGGGTAGCCAAAAGAGGTAAGGGTTTTGGTAGTGAACACATGGGTCTTCTGACCAGGTGTTCACCAGGGAACCAACAAGTCAGGGCATCAGTTAGGGCATTATGTGAGTAGGTATAATAAAGGCTTTTAAGATTACACGTGGCTGTTCTTGAGTGCGCTACCGGTTATTAAACTATAGATTCAAGAGATTGTGGCCAGAGACCTTAGAAGGCCTCAGAGGAGGCGAGCCGGGTAGAGCTCACACTGCAAAGGACAGTGGTCAAAGGTACTCTGGTGGGTCTAGGACAGACTAGTAATTGTAACTGCCAGGAGAGCACGTTACAGTGTCACCCTGGGCAAGTCAATTAAAACACTATTTGTCTCAGTTTTCTCATTTGTCAAATAAGCTGGAAAAGAAAACGGCAAATCATTTCTGTATCTTTGCCAAGAAAACCCCAAATAGAGTCATAAGGAGTTGGGCACAAAGGAAAAATGACTAAATTTGTTGAAAGGATTTTTTTTCCTTCTCAAAAGGCAGGGGATGAAACAGGAGATAATGGGAAAGCTTCTCGGATAATGAAGATTATTAAGATAACAGCTGTTAAAGAAATAAAGAAACCAATAGAAGACAGAACATTTCATGCTGTATAAGCGTCTGAGTATCCATTTTTTTTTTTTTTTTTTTTTTGGTAATTGATAAAACTAAAATGAATTTTAAGAAGAGCCTCAGTCTTATTGAGTCCCTGAAGATCAAGATCAAAGACCTGGGGGTTGAAAGTACTTGTAGGAATTGGGAGGGGATTGGGGGCATCGAGGTGGAGCAGTGGACAGAGCACTGGCCCTGGTCAGTTCAAATCTGGTCTCAGACACTTAAGATTCATCAGCTGTGTGATCCTGGGCAAGCCGCTTAATCCCAATTTCCTTGCCAAAAAAAGGAATGGAGGGCTCAGTGTCAGAGTGAGGATATTATTGTCAATGTGGAGGCTCAGTATCAGGGATGGAAGCTCTCTGTTACAATGAAGGCTCATTGTGGCTTCTTTTGCTTTCATTCAGCTCTCAACTAAAGTCCTGCCTTTTGCAAGAAGTTTTCCCTCTGAGATTTCCCACCTTCAATTATACTGTTTGTATATAGTTAGTTGTCTGCAGTTATCTCCCCCATTTTCCTTGAGAACAAGGATTGTCTTTTGTCTTTTCCTTGTGTCCCCAGCACTTAACAGTCCCCAGCACTGGTAGGGGCTTAACCAATGCTAGTTGATGATTGTGTGTCAGTGATAGTGGCTTAGTGTCATCACCAGAAAAAGGACATTCAGCATCATGGATGGAAGAATCAAGTTTGGAAATGAGGGACTTAAGGTTAGAATGGGAGCACAGTATCCTAGATGGAGAGCTAAGTGACGGTTGGAAGCTCAGCATTATTGTTAGGATTTTTTAGTTCGATTAGGTTTTGGGGGGTGTTGTGTATTGGGGACTCATCGGGAAGATTGGGGCAAGTTAGAATCAAAGCAGAAAGCTCTGTTTCATTGATGGAGGCCAATTCTGTCAATAGCAATTGTTTCTGACCCTGATCATATCTGACCTCTTGTCCTGGAGAACACTTTCCCAGAAGACTGATAACATTTTTTCTTTTTTTTATTAAAGCTTTTTTATTTACAAAACATATGCTTGGGCAATTTTTCAACACTGAAACCCTTGCAAAATCCAAATTTCTCCCTCCTTCCCCCCACCTTCTCCCCTAGATGACAGGTAGACTGATAATATTCTGAGGGAAGGGACTCATTCATCAGTTGGCTTAATGTCTGTCATTCTATCATATCTGATTTCTTAGTCATGCCTGTGTTTTCCTGAACATATACTTTTAAGAAACCAAATGGAACATGTCCATTGAATATTTTAAATTTAACTTTAAAAATCAGTTTTATTGATGTCTACTGTTTATACATCACAGCTGTTCTGGGATATAGTCTCTAACTGCCAATCTAATTAAACTTTCCTTTGCATTAAAAACAAAACCAAAAAAATCTCAACTGATTAATTGAACGTACCTGACAGTATGTGCCCATATCTCTGCTGTGGAGGAGATATGTTTCATTTTCTGATTCCCAGAACCATTCTAAGGTTGCTTTCAGGGAATGAGGGAGTTGTGGAGGAAATGGTGTCCTTTGACTGAAGTACACTCAATCTTGGAGTGAGTCCTGGAATAAACCTGACCTGACCTGTATAAAGGGCTCAGACTTGACCCTCTATAACCCTTCTGGCCCCAGGCCTCCATCAGCTACTGCCTTGATCATCAGGCAGGACAAGGAACTGTTGTTTTCTTGTCAATTATTCATATCCAACTCTTCATGACCCCATTTAGGGTTTTCTTGGCAAAGATACTGGAGTGGTTTTTGCCACTGTCTTCTTTTTGTCCATCTGACAGATGAGGAAACTAAATTAAACAAGGTTGTGACTTGCCTAGGATCACACTAAGCTACTAAGTGTCTGAAGTCAGATTTGAACTCAAGTCCTCCTGATTCCAGGTCTGGCACTCTAGCCACGGTATCACCTGGCAGCCTATAGGATCTGAACATCTGTTTTCCCACATTTTGGATATCTTTTACCCCCAACCTATCCTCACATTTCCTTCCATTTCTCTGGAACTGATAGTTAAATCAATCTTGCCACTGTTCCTATGAAGGCAGTAGAAATCTACTGATCCATGGTTGGGATCTTCACTGGCCAGCATTTCCCTTGCTCACTCTCACCACTCCTGGCAATGCCTTATCTTCCCACTCTCCTACTTCCTTTTCACTCTGCCCTCCAGAACCTTCTTATTAACTGCCCTTTATATTAGACTTGTACCCTCTTCCCTTTACCCCATGTCCCTGCTCCAGTTAATGTCAACAACTATTTAAGAATCTACTGTGTTCTAGCACTATGTTAAGTGCTGAGGATACAAAAAAATGCACAAATAGCCCTTGTCCTCAAGGACCTCCAGTCTAATTGGAGGACAGCATGCAAACAACCATGTATGCACATGATAGACGCAGGGAAAAAGGAAATATCATAGGAAAAGTCCTATGTGATGGAGAGCAGGAAGAAGAGAAGGATCACTGGGAAAGGCCTGCTACAGAAGGTAGCATTTGGCTCGAGTCTTGAAGGAAGCCAAGAGGCAGCATGGAGGAGGAATAATACTCCCAGTATATTGGAGAGACCCTGTAGAAGTGAATGGGAAAGAAACATGGTTCCAGAAAATGCAAGAAGGCCAATGCAGAGTATGATGAGGGGAGTGAAGTGAAAGAAGAATGGAAAGCAGAAAGCTGTAAAAAAAAATAGTTTGAATATATCTTGTAGCTATTTATAGGTGAAAATGTCACAAAAGCACAGAATGTAAGTTCCCTGAGGGCAGGCATTGTTTGTATAGCTAAAGCCAAACACACAACAGACAGTAATGCTATTAAATTGAGTTGACTTGACTTGAATTTCCTTAAGTTGATTTGACTTTCTTTGAATTATCTGGGCTTGACTTGAATCTTTTTGAGTTGAATTGACTTGATTTAAATTTTTTGAGTTGACTTGTTTTGACTTGACTTGACTTAAATTTCCTTGAATTGACTTGAATTGAAAAGAAAAACAGGTTCCCAGAATGGTAAGGAATCTTGAAAATGACCTTCGTGTTTAGTTTAGTAATAAGGAGAAATTAGGTTGGGCTAGGGACTGGGAGAGCAGCTCCTGGGAGATCCTCCAGGAGGAATCAGATATTTGTTCCATTCTCTGGGGGTCATGCCATGGTACTTCCTCTAGAATTCTGTAGGATGTGTACCTGCTCACCTCAGGGCAGAGGGACACAGGCTCAGAGCTCAACCTCCTTCCTCAAAGATACTATAGTGGAAAAATTAGTTTTAACTGTGGCTCCATACCTACTCGGTCTTCCTCAAAATTTTCTTAAATCCCCTGAACTGCTGCCTACCTCACTTGTCTTCTGAAAATTATAGAGTAATTAATCAGTCAGTCAACAAGTATTTATTAAGTTCTTACTTAGAGCAGTGGATAAAGTATCTGGCTTGGAGTCAGGAAGACCTGAGTTGAAATGTGACCTCAGACACTTACCAGATTTAGTGTGATGCTGTTTACCTCACTGTGCTCATCTCTCAAATGAGGTAGAGAGGGAAATGGCAATTCACTCCGATATCTTTGCCAAGAAAGTCCTTGGAGTCAGGAAGACTCAGACTGCAATGATTGAACAACAGCAACAACAAAAAACAAAATCTGTCAAGCATCGTGCTAAAAGCTGAGGATAAAAAAGTAGGCCCTGACCTCAAGAAAACTGTATTTTAAGAAGGAGGGAGAAGGGAGGTGTCAAACCAGAAAATAATTAGATACATATAGGAAATAGTAGATTGAGGGAGGCAAGGAAAAGAAACCTTTAGAAGGGATTTAAGCTGGTTCTAAGACAGAGGTGATTGGGGAGAGCATTTCAGGCGTTCAGAATGTGTTGTGTCCAGCTTCATGAACGAATATGAAGAGGAATAATATCTCCTCTTTATTTCCAAAGCCACTACTACAATTCTTAGCTATAATTCTGTAATAGCCTCTTAAATGGCTTCCTCCCTCATCTTGCTTCCTTGTCCAGGTTGAACACTACTTTGCTATTTATTTTCCTAATCCACAGGTTTGCACAGAGAAAGGAAGAAGTTGGGTAGCCAGGGAATTTGACAAGTAAAGCTCAATGTGAATGAATAGTTCCTTATTACTTACCAGATAAAATTATAAAATGACAGCACTCAGAATAGAATGGGATGGTAGAGATCATTTATTCCAGAACCCAGTATGGAGATGTAGCTCTAAGTCTGTAGGATGGCATTCAAGACTCTCTCCAACATCTCTTTTACATATTTCTCCATCTTTTTTTTTTTTCTCTAGTCAGAGTTAAATTATTTGCCCAACGTCATACTATTATTATGAGTGTAAGGATGAATTTGAACTCAGGTCCTCCTAACTCCAGGGTTGGTGCTATAGTCCTAGCTGTACCCTATTTCTCTATTTTTTAATTTAAATTTTTATTTCTTAAAAATTAATTTATTAGTTTTAGATTTTACTTTTATAAGATTTTGAGTCACATTTTTTCTCCCTCTCTTCATCCACTCCTTTCTTCCCAAGACAAGAAATAATCTTATATAGGTTGTACATGTAGAATCATATTAAAAATATTTCCATATTAATCATGTTGTGAACTACTCAAGACAAAAGGGAAAACCCATAAGAAAAAACGTCAACAAAAGTGAAAACAGTATGCTTCAATCTGATTCCATTGTTCTTTCTCTAAATATGGATAGCATTTTCCACCATGAGTCTTTTGGAATTGTTTTAGATCATTATATTTAGCTAAGTCTATCAAAATTGATCCCTCACAATTGTTCCAGTATATAATTTTCCCTTGGTTTTGCTCACTTCATTTAGTATCAGTTTATGTAAGTCTTCTTTTTCTGAAATCTATCTGCTCATCATTTCTTAAAAAACAATGGAATTTGAGTGGATGCCCATCAGTTGGAAAATGGCTGAGTAAGTTATGGTATATGAATGTTATGAAATATTATTGTTTTATTAGAAATGATCAGCAGGATGATTTCAGAGAGGCCTGGAGAGACTTATATGAACTGATGCTAAGTGAAATGAGCAGAACCAGGAGATCATTGTACATGGCAACAACAATATTATATGACAATCAATTCTGATGGACAGGACTCTCCAGCAATGAGATGCTGCAGGGCAGTTCCAATAATGTTGTAATGAAGAGAGCCATCTACACTCAATGAGGTCTACGGAAACCGAATATGAATCATAACATAACATTCTCACTCCTTTTTTTGTTGTTTTCATTTTGTTTTCTTATTCATTTTCTTTCTTTTTTAATCTGATTTTTCTTGTGCAGCAATTGTACAAATAGGTTTACATATGTTGGATTATCATATATTTTTAATATATTGTATTACTTGCCATCTAGGGAGGGGTTGAGGGGAAGGAGGGGAAAATTTGGAACACAAGGCTATGCAAGGCTCAATGTTGAAAAATTATCCGTGCATATATTTTGAAAATAAAAAGCTTTCATAAAAAGGTAAAAAGAACTCTTGAGAACTGTATTTCTGTTATGGGTATACATAGAGAGTGCATGTATAATTTGATTTTACTCTTATAAAAAGGGAACTAGAGGTGGAAAAAGGATTGTACCAGAAAATGGGAAAAGTGGAGGTAAAATGAGGAAAATTACATCTCATGAAGAGGCAAAGGAAGGAGGGGGATGAACATTTTGTGAATATTACTCTCATCAGATTTGGCTCAAAGAGAAAATTTTAGACATATCTAGTTTACAGAGAAACTTCTCTCACCTTATTGAAAGTGGGAGGGGAAAGGCAAAAAAGGAAGAAGTAGACTAAACAAAAGGGAAAACAGAAATAGTAGGTGAAAGATATAAGAAAGGGGGAGGGACTCTAAAAGAAGAGAGATTCTAAAGGGAAAATTGCTTGAGTCAAATGATGCTCATAAGTTAAATATTGGGAAGGAGGGAAAGGAGAAAAGGAAAAAGAAAAATATAATCTGGGGATAAACAAGATGGTAGGAAATACAGAATTAGTAGTTTTAGGTATAAATGTGAATGGGTGAACTCTCCCATAAAGCGGAAGTCGATAGCAGACTGGATTAAAAGCTAGAATCCTACAATAAATTTACAAGAAACACATTTAAAGCAGAGTGATACATACGAGTAAAGGTAAAAAGCTGGAGCTGAATCTATTATGTTTCAGGTGAAGTAAAAAAAAAAAAAAAAAAAAAAAAAAAAAAAAAGCAGGGTAGCTATCCTGATCTTAGATCAAGCAAAAGCAAAAATTGATCTAATTAAAAGAGATAAGGAAGGAAACTATATCTTGCTAAAGGGTACCATAGATAATGAAGCAATATCAATACTAAATATATATGCACCAAGTGATATTAGCATGGAAATTCCTAAAGGAGAAGTTAAGAGAGCTGCAAGAAGAAATAGATAGCAAAACTATAATTGTGAAAGATCTCAGCCTTCTCTCTCAGAACTACATAAATCAAACCACAAATAAATAAAAGAAAAAGTCAAAGAGGTAAGTAGAATACTAGAAAAGTTAGGTTATGATAGATCTTTGGAGAAAACTGAATGGAGACAGAAAGGAGTATACTTTCTTTTCAGCAGTTCATGGAACCTATACAAAAATTGACCATATATTAGGACACAAAGACCTCAAAATCAAATGCAGAAAGGCAGAAATAGTAAATACATTTTTAAGATCATCATGCATTAAAAATTACATTCAACAAAAAGTCAGGGGAAAATAGACCAAAAAGTAATTGGCAGCTAAAGAATGAATCATAGACACAATTAATAATTTCATCCAAGAGAATGACAATAATGAGACAACATGCCAAAATTTGTGGGATGTAGCCGAATTTTATATTTCTAGATGCTTACTTGCATAAAATAAAGTGAAGATCAATGAATTGGGCTTGCAACTAAAAAAGCTAGAAAAAGAGCATATTAAAAACCCTCAATCAAATACCAAACTTAAAATTCTAAAAATAAAAAGATAAATTAATAAAATTGAAAGAAAATAAAAAGCTTTAATAATAATTTTAAAAGAACAATACTATTCCATTTCATTCATATACCATTACTTGCTCAATAATTCCCCAATTGATGGGCATTCCCTCAATTTTCATTTTTTTGCCACCATAAAGAGAGCTGCTTTAAACATTTTTGTACATGTGGGTATTTTTCTCTTTATTATGATTTCTTTGGGATATATACCTAGTAGTGGTATTACTGAATCAAAGGGTATGCACAGTTTTATAGCCCTTTAGGCATACTTCCAAATTGTTCTCCAGAATGATTTACACCAGTTCACAGCTCTACCAACAATGCATTCCATTTTTTTGGATCCAATTTGGATCCAATGCATCCAGTTTTCCCATATCTTCTCCAACATTTATCACTTTTTTTTTCTGTCATATTAGTCAATCTGATAAGGATGAGATGGTATCTCAGTTGTTTTAATTTGCATTTCTCTAATGGTGTCCAAGAGAATTTTTATATGACTATAGATGGGTTTAATTTCTTTATCTGAAAACTGCTTGTTCTTATCCTATAACCATTTATTTATAAATTGGGGAATGACTTGCATTCTTATGAATCTGACTCAGTTTTCTATACATTTGAGAAATGTGGCCTTTATAAAAAAAACTGAATCTAAAAGTTGTTCCCTTGATTGTGGTTTCCTTCCTAATCTTAGTTGCATTGGCTTTATGCAAAAACTTTTAAATTTAATGTATTATTTTACATTTCATAATGTTCTTCATATCCTGTTTGATCATAAATTTTCCCTTTTCCATAGATCTGACAGGTAAACAATTCCCTGCTCTCCTAATTTGCTTATTATCTTTTATGTCTAAATCATATGCCTATTTAGACCTTATGTTGGTATAGGGCGTGAGATGTTGGTCAGTACCTAGTTTCTCTCACACCATTTTCTAGTTTTCATAGCAGTTTTTGTCAAATAGTAAGTTCATATCCCAGAAGCTGGAGTCTTTGGGTTTATCAAATAGATTAATTATAATCATTGACTATACATTGATGTTGTGTAGTTAACCTATTCCACTGATCCACTACTCAGCCAAAACCAACTAGTTTTAATGATTGCTGCTTTATAATATAGTTTTAGATCTGGTATGGTTAGGCCCCCTTCCTTTGCATTTTTTTCATTACTTCTCTTGATATTCTTGACCTTTTGTTCTTTCAGATGAATTTTGTTATTATTTTTGCTAGCTCTGTAAAATAATTTTGGCAATTTATTTCTCTATTTTTAATAATAAATATTTATGTGTGTCGTGGACAGCTCACCCCAGAGTCAGGAAGGCAAGTCTCTTAATTTCCAGTCAAGATTATAAATTACAGAACACATAGGGATCTGTATTAGAGAAATTTCCTTACTAGGAGTTTCTTAAGTCAGTGAAATCACTGGTCTGGTCCTCTCCTTTCCCGAGAAGGGAAAAATAGATTAAAAAGCTGGAAGCAACTTTAGTCTACCCAAAATACAGTGGCTTTTAACATTAAGTTCCTAAATTTTAAAGATACATATGTATGTATATAATATATATTTCAATAGAATTGATTTCTTATGCATTATTTTGTATTTTATATTATGTACTTTAAAATTATTTATTTTATATCTCATTTATGCAACAAAACAAGCATTTCCATAGCATAATATAATAATAATAAATAACATAATTGCAGATAAAACTGCAAATCTGTTATGTACAACTTGCTATTCCTTTTAAATATATAATAAAGTTATGATGTAAATTTCTTTTTTTTTAAATGTTCTTTCTTCCCCACATATTATCTATTTTCTTTTGAGAAGGGGTCCATGAGTTTCACCAGACTACCAGAGGGTTCCCTTATAACAAATGAAGAATGTCTGATTTAGTATAATCTTAGAAGTGAGGAAACTATGAATCGCTGAAGATTACTCACAGTTGCCCAAAAGTAATCCCTGATATTGTTAAACTGGTTTCTCTATCTCTGAATGTATCCTATACATTTCTACCTGCACTTTAAAAAATATATTTTAAAATCAAAATTATTTTTCCAGACAATAAACAAAACAAAACAAAAAAAAAGACAACTACCTTTTTTCCCTCCCTTTTCTTAAACCTCCCTAACTCTTAATTACAATCTGGATCTCCAGAGGGCTGCTAATTATTTTTCCACTCAGATTCAAAGAACAGCCTGAGTGTGATGGAATTTTCTGGAACCATAGCTCATGTGACCCCACTGGTGTGCTCTCCATTGATTATCTGTTAGACTTAATTAGCTTTTAGAAAGAGTACTTATTAAACATGTATATCAGGAATAGTTGTCACAGAAATATTTCCCCAAATCAGCAATCTTCCCTTGTACAAAAAAGTTCCTGGAGAGAATGGACTCAAACTTAAGAGCACATGTGGTCAGAACATGAAATCCCGCTTATCCTATCAATTTTTTTTCTCTTCATGGAGTGGACACTACAGGGAATATCAGATTTTTCAATCTTTCAAAATTCACCAGGTCATCACTTGGTCAATGGCAAAAAAGAGAGAAACTAGCTTTTATGTCCCTTCTTTCTTCCAATGGCATTTCCCTCTTAGGAATTCTTTACCACTTGGATTCAATTACCACTCAACTGACTGAATATGCCATCCCAAAGTGGCCTACAAAGTATGAAAGATACTTTCAGCCAACCATGAAATATTTCCCAAGTAGTGTTTATCTGTTTTTATGTGATGAGCAAAGGACTTCACTTTTCTCAAGTTGATTAAAGATTTGTTTACACCTTTGACTAATTAATTGATTTAGTTCAGATTTAAGGCCTTCTATGTTTGCCTTTATTGAGGGATTTATAATGAAAATTCTACAATTAGTAAGTTCCTCCCTAGAACTTCCATTTGATGAAGGACCAATGCCACCTTTGCTCACCTCTAACCTAAACTCAACTTTTGATTCTTTGTTCTGCCTTCCAATTCCCCATTTCTTGAGGAGATCTTTCTCTTGCATCCCCTTTCAACATTTTTTATATGTTGTCTTCCTCATTACAATATAGTCTCTTTGAAGGTAGAGATTACCTTTTCTTTTTGCTTTTATTTCTATACATGATACATGCTTAATAAATGTTATCTAATCTAATGCAAAAAGAAACAGATATTCAGAAAAGATAAATAATATCATGACAGATGTCCCAAAGACATTAGGGTTAAAGGACTCTAGTAACTTTGATATTTCAAGCTTGGATGCTGAAATTAGTGGTTTGTTGTCATCACTGAAAACCAGCATAGATGATGATGAGAACTCTTTGGTAAAGCTATAAATCATTGCCTTTCACTGACCAAGAAGAAACAAGTGATCAGAATATTCTTATTTTTAAAAGGTTAAAGCAAAGAGGAGGTGAGATTTAATCAATTGAACCTACATGTTGGGCTTGGCTACAAAAAAATGAATTGCTGATATCTCATTTCAAAACCTGCATACTAATAAAAGTTGTTGAAATTGTTATTTAAAAAAAAGAAAAAGAAAAGAAGTTCTTGATATAGATCTGAAAAGTTTGATATTATAGAGAGTAATAGGTATATCACAGATGAATGTATAGCAGAAAAGAACAATAATTCATGGAAAACCATATCTAAGAAAAGAGCTAACAACAAAACCCATAATTTCAGATGCTTGTTTATAAATGCACAAAGTATAAATAATAAATAGGGAAAAGTAGAGATCTTCTTGAAAAGAGGCATATATGAACTCATAAGTGTCACTGATAATTAATGGGATGTAAGTAATAACAACAAAGTAAATCTAGGAGGTCATAATTTTTCAAAAAAAACCACATAAAATGAGGGGTTATTAGCACTGAATATTTAAAAGATGGATATAAATATAGAGACAGATACAGATATGTATAAGGAAATGGATATAAACATGGACATGGACATAAATTTGGATAAAGTCTATGATAGCTTCTATCATATTCCATCAGGCTCTAATTATCAGAGGAGCAAGAAGCAATCATCCTTGTCACATACAAGCAGACACAAAACTTAGCATTTGCTAAGAAACAGTGGGGTGATAAATCTCTTCTCACCTCTTAATTCTGTACCTCAGGGGAAAATGTTGCATTTGCTTTCAACATGGAAATTAAAGCAGTGCACATACACATACTCTTACATGTCACTGGTTTAATTCAGAGTCACATCAAGAATACACACCCCAGTGGTTGAGCCAATCCTCCCTGAGGGCATATTTCTCAATCCTATCTCATTCATGCATAAAGCCAAAATTATCTCTGGGTAAAGCAATGTGCAATATACTTACATTTTAGGTACATTTGCTTCTTGGGGGATATTATTTTTTATTCTTCACTTCAATATCTGGGCTTTAGGCTTTAGTACACTGCAGTTAGGTGAAGAGGTCTTATTTCTGGGATTATTATTTTCATCCTCTGCCCTTTTGATTTTAGGGCTGAAGTCAGAGAAAGGAAGTGGAATGCTCCAGGAAAGTCAAACCATCATCATCACTACACTATTTAGATCCTGGGTCCCTGAATAGAGCCCTGTGATGGGCAATATTTTTTATGCCATAAACCCTGCTTCCAAAGCCAAAGTTTCCCAAAGCCATCATAGAGCAATTACTGTAGAAGAGCGGCCTACTTTCCTTACCATTATTAACACTAACTACTACCTAATTACAACTGATACACAAGTAGGCACAAGAGCCCTGTAAGTAATAGCACTGCCTTCCCAGCCCCCCAAAGTCATCATATGAAGACTCCCATGGAGTTCCCATGGAGATGTGGTCTGGAACTGTTCCTGAAGGGGCTGCAATCCTACAGACTAAAAAGTCAGAAAAGAATCTTATCACCATCAGAGTGAAAGTGATGTGATTTTTATCATAATATAATGACATTATAGAAGATGCTATCATCTACTTTGCTGCAGTGTCATCTAACTATTAGCTAAAACCTTTTTTAAATGTAATCTTCCCTATTATAAAGTGAGCTCCTTGGAAAGATTAGCAATCTAATCTAATCTAATCTTTATTTTTATCCCCAACACTTAACATGGTGCTTTATACATTTTTATTTTGGTTCACTCATTTTAGTTAGTTGTGTCTAACTCTCTGTGATCCCATTTGAGTTTTCTTGGCAAAGATACTGGAATGATTTTGCCATTTTTCTCTCTAGTTCACTGAACTGATGTAAAAACTGAGACAAATGGGGGGAAGTGACTTGCCCAGAGCTACATAGCTAGAAAATGTCAGATTTTAATTCAGAAAAACAAGTCTTCTTGACTCTGGGTCTGGCACTTTATCCACTACACTACCTAGCTCTCTTTACACATAGGAAGTGTTTGATAAAATAGTTTTTTGGTTCATTCTTTCATTTATGTATAAAAAGAAATCATTCATGCCTCTGGAGTTTGGAGGGATGACTTTGGGGTAGGAGTTGGCTTAACTGATTTCACAAATAACCAGATAGGGACTCCCATGTACATTATATAATTTTGTGGGAGTCCAGGGTCTTAACAATATTAAGATGGAATGACTGGATAGAAGATAACATTCTAAAGGATCAAAAATGGTTCTTTTTGTTTTTATTATCATTTTATATCTGTATACCTGTTACCTAGTATGATTCTTTGTACTTCATTCCTCATTGGATTGTATGCATGTGTATATAATATACACATATAATATATATGTGTACCTACACACACACACACACACACACACACACACACACACACACACATATATATACTATGCATAGACTCAAGCACAAAATCAGCAAGAAAATGTGTAATTTATTGCAATTGTAATTACATTGTAATACATTTGTCTAATATAAACATCTTTATCTTTATTTGAAATCTCCTAGATAAAGGTTATATTTCTCATGACTACATTTAGGCAGCTATGATTAGATCTCCTAGTTGACTTAACTGCCATTCATTTGAAGCCATAATAATTAGCCACTATAGTGTGATCTGGGATAACAGATATCATAGAGTGTATATAGGTAGAATCCAATGATCTGATATTAAAAACAAAACAAAAAACCTCTTTACTAGATCTTACCATCCTTTAGGTCATCATCTCCTATCTCGCCTCCATTTCTCAGCCAAATTTCTTGAAAAAGTTGCTGACTATATACTCGTCACTTACAGTTCTTTTCCTTTCACTCACTGATCAATGCTTTTTTTTTCTCTCAGTAATGTTTTATTTTTCTAATTACATGTAAAGGTAGTTTTCAACATTCATTTTTGTAAGATTTTGAGTTTCAATTTTTTTCTCCTTCCCTTCATTCCTCATTAATATAATAATAATAACAATAATAACCTATAGGTTATACATATTTCCATACATTTCCATAATAATCATGTTATGAAAGAAAAATCAGAACAAAAGGGAAAACCCACAAAAAAGAAAAAGCAAACAACAAAAAGAAAAAAAGAGTGAAAAATGCTATGCTTAAATCTACATTCCATCTCCATAATTCTCGATTTGGATGGATATAGCATTTTCCACCCTGTCTATTGGAATTGTCTTGGATCAATATATTTGCTGAGAAGAGCCAAGGCTATCATTCACTGCTCAATGTTATGCAAAATATCTGGCTTCTAACCTTATTAATCAATTGAAATTGCTCTTTCCAAAATTATCAATAATCTTTTCATTGCTAATGCTGGTCTTTTTAATTTTTTTTTATTTTTCTTAATCTTTATCCTTTTTGGATTTTCTGGAGTATTTGTCAGTTTGGACATGCTCTCTCTTTTCTGGATTTTCATGACACATCTCTCTCTTGGTTCTCCTGATTTGTCTGATTGATCCTCCAAAGACTCCCTAGCTGGCTCTTTATGCTTATAATATCACCTATCTGTATCCCAAGACTATTATAAGTGCTCTTCCCCTGTCTCTACAATCTATAATTTGATTATCTCATTAGCTCTCAAGGGTTCAATCATCATCTCTATGACTCACAGATTTGTACATTTAGTCTCTCTCCTGAACTCTAATCCCACAGCACCAATTGTCTACTGAACATTGAATATCTTCTAGGTACCTCAAACACAGCATGTCCAAAACAGAACTCATTTTCTTTCCCCTCAAGCCCACCCTGCAAAGTTTGGTCGCTCTAGGTGACTTGGGTTTAAATTATTACCTGACAGGCATGTGCTAGAGTCCACTCTAATCCCACTGTAACATTTTTTACTGTGAATATTTGCACTTAGAAAATGTGCAAAGCTCCAAATCAGGATTTTATTGTTTTTTTAATTGTTTAGACTTAAGAAAGTGATGGATAAAATGTTAACAATCCAGATTAAACATAAAAATGTGCTGTATTTGCATTTTTCAGGGGGAGAGTTGTTAAATTGGTAAATATTTACCAGCATACCATGCCTGTGGCACACACTAAACTCTAACATATGTACATGTTGTCTCCCCATGCTTCCCTGTAAGTTTTTGGCAATAGGGATTGTTACTATTTTTGCATTCTTGGTGCTTCCCATAGTTTGTGGAATAAAATAGGTGTCTAATAAATGTTTGCTGATCTACTGATTAATTTAGAGGAGGAATTAACTAAAGAGCAACATGAAGTTCTCAAAAATGAAGTTAAGACACATAGAAGTGAAGAAAGGGGGAAGACGTCAGAAGAAATGTCTCTCCTGACTCAAGTCTCTTATAGTTCTGATAGAAGATGAGAATTAGAGAGGAATTCAAAAGAAGTATAGGATGTCAGAAGAACCAAAGCCTATAACAAACTGAGGTTAGTGATATTTTTAGAGGTTAATAAAAAAAAGAATTGTGTGTGTGCTTGTTTCATTATATTGTGGGAAAGAAGAGAATCAAAAAAGTAGCTTCACTATTCAGGGTGGATAAAACATTATTAATGTAAAATAATGAGACAATTGGATGACTCAATTCTTTTTTTTTTTTCCTTTTCTGTTTTTTTTTTCTTCCAAGAAGAATGGTCTTAGGAATGGGACAAAAAGAATGAAAAAGCTAAGTAGAGAATGGAAACTATGAAATTAGGGAATGGAAATCTATAATTAGGTGGATTCAAAACTGATTAAATGACTGAACCCTAACAGAATCTATTAATAGGTTTATGTCAATTTGGAGGGATATCTCTTATGGAGAAACATCATGGTTTTCTGTCTTTATTTGTGTGCCCAATGAAGTGTTAATAAATGAATTAGAGAAGACATAGATGGTATGGTTATTACATTTGAATGGGAAGTAGGGAGAGGAATGACTACATAACATCTGGCTGTATTCAATGGTTTCAGGTTGTCAGGCCCAGATTAGTTGTTAAAAGAACTAACAGATGTGGTTGCCGAATTCTAAGATCAAAATATCATATGGAGCAGGGCAGATGTTGCAGAACTGTTGTTGTTCAGTGAGGTACCTGATTCTTTGTAGCCTTATTTAAGGTTTTCTTGGGAGGAAAATGGTGACATTTCCTTCTCCAGCTCATTTGACAGATAAGGAAACTGAGGCAAACAGGGTAAATGATTTGCCCAGAGTAATACAGCTAGTAAGTGTCTGAGGCTGGATTTGAACTCAGGAAGGTGAGTCTTCCTGATGGGTGGGCACTTTATCTATTGTACCATGTAGCTGCCCATTGAAGAACTAGAGATAGGGGAATTGTCCAGGTGTTCCCCCAACATGGGAAAAAAATGAAATTTTGAATCTATAGGCCATGAATTTGACTTGTAGTAGTGATTACAAAAAAGCAGCACATATTCATTAAGAGCACATTATACCAAATGAGCCTCCTTTTGTTATTTTGACATGGTTATTAGATTAGGGAAATGCTACAGAACTACAGAGCTATATTTACAGTTGGGTAATGAACCTGGAAGACCCGAGTTCAAATCCAATTTCAGACACTTACTACGTATGTGATCCTGGGCAAGTCCCTTAATCCTGTTTGTCTGCCTCAATTTCTTCATGTGTAAGGGAGATTAATAATAATTACTATCTCCCAAGTTGGTTGAAAGGATAAAATGAGAAAATATTTTAAAAGTGCTCTTCAAATACTACTTATTATTTCAGCAAATGTTTGACAAAGTCTCTCCTGTTTTTTTGGACTTTATAGAGGGTATAATTGTCATTCAGTTGTTTTTTTAGTCATATCTGACTCTTTATGACCTCATTTGGAGACAAACAGGATTAAGTGACTTGCCCAGGATGGCATAGCATGTAGGAGTACAATCAAATTTGAACTCAGGCCATCCTGCTTCCCACAAGCTATGATTAAGTGGATTCAAAACTGATTGAATAACTGAACCCTAAGAGAATCCATTAATAGTTTATAACAATTTGGAGGAATATCTCTTATGGAGAGACATCATGGTTCTCTATCCTTGTCTGTGTGCCCAATGAATGTGCTTATAAATGAATTAGAGAAGACTTAGATGGTATGGTTATTACATTTGAAAGTAGGGGAAACAGTTAATAACCTGAATGACAGAGGCAGGATCCAAAAATATCCCAACAAATTAGAACAATGGATTGACTCTAAAAAGATGAAATTGAATGGGAACAAAAATAAAACCCTATATTTGGGTTAAAAAAAAATCTTCACAAGGGCCAGCTAGGTGGCGCAGTGGATAGAGCAGCAGCCTTGAATTCAGGAGGACCAGGGTTCAAATCTGGTCTCAGACACTTAACACTTCCTAGCTGTGTGACCCTGGGCAAGTCACTTAACCTCAGTCTCAGGGGAAAAAAAAAATCTTCACAAGATGAGGGATGTGTTGGTTCCTGAGATAAAGTGGTGAGTTTCTTTAAGAGAGAAAAATGAGGAAAGGGATGGTTTCCCTGGTCAGCTGATCAGCTGATCTCTGAAATACCATATTTAGTTCTGAATACATTTCAGGAAAGACATGAACAAGCTAAAAGTATAGTTCAGGAGTCCAGAAGAATGACCAGAAAGAGGAGAGGCCTGGAAACCATGTCTTAGGAAGATCATCTGAAGGAAAGGCGGATGTTTAGTCTAGAGAAGATAAGGTTGAGGATGAGGGCAGGGAAGGTCTTCTCTTGATAGCTGTCTTCAAATATTTGAAGGGCTGTCACATGGAAGAGGGATTAGGCATGTTCTTCTTGGCCCCGAAAGGAAGAGCTAGGAACAAAGGGTGGAAGTTGTAGAGGACACAAATTTAGGCTTGAAGTAAAGAAAAGCTTCCCATAAAGCTGTGCTGTGGAATTTGGTCTCTGGCCTCTCAGTCTCAACTAAAATTCTGTTTTTACTTCCTCAATCCCTTTTAATCTTAGTGCCTTCATTGTTGATATTATTGTTAATAATAACTTTTTTTGCCAGTTGTGTCTGACTCTTCATGACCTCATTTTGGGATTTCCTTGGCAAAAATATTGGCATGGTTTGCCATTTCCTTCTCTAGCTCATTTTCCAGATGAGGAAACTGAGGCAAACAGGTTTAAGTGACTTGCCCAGGGTCACACATTAGTATGTGTCTGAGGGGGAAGCTAAGTGGCGCAGTGGAGAGAGCACCAATCCTGAATTCAAGAGGATCCGAGTTCAAATCTGGTCTCAGACACTTAACTCTTCCTAGCTGTGTGACCCTGGGCAAGTCACTTAACCCCAGCCTCAAGATTAAAAAAAAAAAAAGTATGTGTCTGAGATCAGATTTGAACTCAGGAAGACTCATCTACTTCATAAATGTTTATTAATTGATTAATTGAGGGAGGTAGGTAATGGATTCCCTTTCACTGGCAGTCTTCAAACAGAGATTAAATGATCACTTGTTGGGGTTATTATAAAAGAGATTTTTATTCCAGTATAAATTCTACTAGTTGCCTTCTGGGATTTCTTCCAATTCTGAGCCTGTCGTTTTGTTTATGTAGGCTCAGCTCATGGTAACTTTTTTGGCTGCTGCCTTACAAAGTCTGTGATGGGAGGCCCTGGGCCCTGGACATTCCTGGCAGCCAACAGCTTGCATTGGTGATAGTGGTGGCAGGTTAGGACAGCCATCTGTGACCTAGGAACAGTGTGTAAAGGGGACTGGCTTGGATATGGATCAAACCCACAGTTGTGGGTGCTGTCTGGTCAGTTAAGCTCACATGTCCCATGGAGGAAGGAAGGAAGGAAGGCGGGGAAAGGGCAGAATGACAGAAGGAGGGAAGGAGAAAAACCTCCTGTGTACCATGTTGAAGGAGAAGATATAAGATCACCAGTACCCACCCCGATATTATCTATCCAAAGAAACATGATACAGAGAGGTGGTAGTGGGGGGGGGGGGATTCCTTTGGTGAAATAAACCAAATAGTATTTGAAAAAGTCCTTTCCCCTCCCACCCATCCCAACAATATTCTCACAATCAGGTGGTTGGGGGAGAAAATAGCTAAAAATAAACTCTGGCAAAACCATGTGAAAGGAGGTGTTTCCGAAATCAGACAAAGAACGGTGACTATGCGTAAGCAGAATAGGCAACCTCCTTGGGCATCATGGGAAGAGGGAGTGCAACAGGGGGAAATTTTAACATAAACACACAATCTTCTAATGCCAGAAAATTCCCACCTCCCCAGCCCATAGGCATTTTGTGATCAGTCACGTCACTACCTGTGGGACCTAAGATAAGTTAGTGTGGCTCTCAGTTAATCTGTAAAACTAGAGAGTTTGATTATAGAGACTCCAACACTCCTTGCATCTTCAAGTCTGGGATCTTTAATAAGAACCATTCATTACAATGAATGAAAACAAAAGCTCAGAGCTTTCCAGAAACCATGTCCTCTAGGGGGCACAATTTTCAAGCCTTCCACAAATACAAATTCCTGTTGCCCAGTTGTAAGAGGGGCTCCAGAACTGGGAATCTGAAAAACACTTGAAGGACATGGTTATCTCCCCACTCCAGATCTGAATCAACATCTCACCTCATACAGTCAACAAGCATTTATTAAGGCCTTTCCATGTGCTAAATGTGGGTATACAAAAAAAGACAAAAACATTGTTCTGGTCCTCTAGGAGTTTACGTAGTAATTATATGTATATATGTTTATAAATATGTATATAATACACATAAATAGATATTAAACATAATACATATAAATAAAATAAAGGAAAAAATAAAATAAATACATATAAATAAAAAAATTTAAAATTGTATATAATACAAGATATGCACATTAAATGGGAGATCATCTCAGAGGAAAGACACATTGGTGGTCAGAGATGGGGTAAGGGGAAAAGACAGGGGGTGGGATTTGAATTGACTCTTAAAAAAAGTTAGACAAGCCATAAAGCAGAAGAAAGGTGAGAACATAGTTTATAAAGACTGGAAAGGCTGACTGTTCTATACAAATTAGCCCCTTCTTTCCTTCTAATTCTTCAGAATTTCCCGGCTCAGATTCTCTATTCCCACTACTGAGTGGGTTATGCATTCATCTCCAGTCCATCCCTCAATTTCTCATGCCCTCCATTTTTCCTAATTGGAAGTCCATTACCTCTCCCTTTCTAACTCCCTAATCCTGTTCTTGCCTCTTCATTCAAATGCTACTCTCTATTTCCCTCCACGCAGAGGTCTTCCCTTATTCTCCTTCCCCTAGTCCATAGGAGAAAATTCATTCATATTATCTTGTCTTTTGGACCCTGTCTGTGTACCCAATGCCCTATGACAGAAGTCCACAAAAGACCACGTTTGAGGAGTTCAAGCCTGGAGGGAAGAAATGGATGATTATGTCATAGAGTCAAGTGATTCTAGCTCTTTGAAGAGGCTGGAGAAGCAATAGCTAACAGAGTGGTGACTGTTTTAAGAACTCTGGATTTCTCTTTATAACTCCTCCTCTTTGCAGTCCCTGCCCCCTCCCTCTCCCTTTCCCTGCTGCTCCTCTCCTCCCATCAGCTTTTGGAATCTGGGATCTCCCCCACATTCCTTGGCTCTCTTTCTTTTTTTTTTTTTCTAATGTCTTTGTCACTCTCCCTCCATAAAGTAACTTCTCCATCTAATTCTCCTCGACTAATGCTCTTCTGTCCCAGCTTTTGCCCTAACTTTTAAAGCTATTATTTCCTCTCCTGAAATGGAAAAAAAAAAATCCTCATCCTTTTCCTACTTCCCATCCCTGGGATTGGACATGCCAGTCATTCTTGTTTGGGATGGTAGGGGAGATAATAATTGACATATAACCTGGATCCTAACCCCAGGGGATTTCAAAGCACTTTTTAGATGGGAAGGCAGTCCTCAATCTTTTAATCACTAATTCACACCGCTTCATATTAGGACCCTATCTGTCCTTTATATCTGAATTTCATTTCCTACCATCTGGGATAGCCTAGCATGGTTGGAGCAACAGAGTAAAAAGAGTCAAAGGATGGAGGCTTAGTCTGTCTAGAATAGGTAGCTTTGCTGTTTTCTGGACACAGTCTACACTAGAGTCACTATATTATATGGGGAACAGGGATTGATTTCATAATAGACATTTTATATGGCATTTCAAGGTTTGCAAAGCACTTTATACACATTATCTCATCTGAGCTTCACAGCATCCTATAAGAGATGGGGATACAAGGTATGATTATCTCCATTTTACAGATGAGAAAATTGAAACCTGAGAAGATTAAGTGACTTACTTGCTCAAATTCATCTAGGTAGTAACTTTCTGAGGTAGCATTTAAATAGAGGTCTTCCTGACTCTCTCGTCTAGAATTTTATCCACTATGCTACATTTACAATTTTAATTACCTCATCTTTCAAAAATATTTCTTTGCAACTACTTTGTAGAAGCAGGCAACTTAGAATTTCAGTCTATGCAATGATGACCCCCCCATTCCAGTAGACTTATGGTGATCTATATTATCTCTTCCTGACAGAGAAGTGAGAGATTCGAGATATAGAATGAGATTCGAGATATAGAATGAACTTTTTTTCAGTAGGAAGAAGAAAGTGAAGAGAAATTAATTGGGGTGGGATTTTCTATTTAAGACCAAGAGAAAGTCAGAGAGACAGAGACAACAAAAGACACACATACACAGAGAAAGAAGAGAGAGGAGGAGAAAAAGGGGGGAGAGAGAGAGAGAAAGAGAGAGAGAGAGAGAGAGAGAGAGAGAGAGAGAGAGAGAGAGAGAGACAGAAAGAGAGTGAACAGAAGGAAAGCCAGAATGAATCACAGACAAGAAAGACAGCTTTGAATGTTACATGTTGAATTTTTATTTACTTAAAAATAAAAGCAAGCTCTACATAATAAAGACTCACAGTTTCATGTACAATTCTCTCCTTCTGTTTCACAAGGAAACACGAAATAAAATAAAGAACCCTTTCTCTAGATCCTCTCTCATCTCCAGCCCTCATCATTCTAGTTTTCTTCAATTTATTTTTGTTGTTCAGTCATTTTTCAGTCATGTTCAACTCTTGGTGACTCTTTAGATATAGTTAATTTGTTCTATTTACTAAAAGCATGCTGCTCTCCTTTTATATACCTTTTAATAAGTAGTATCAGTAGTAATAATAGCTAGAATTTTTTTGACACTTTACAAAGATTTACCAAAAAAATTTACATCCTCATAGTGACCCTGTACGATTTGTCTCAATTTTAGAGATGATGAAAAACTGAGGTAGAAAGAGATTAAGTGATTTGCCAAGGTCACACAACTAGTAACCTATCATTCCAACATCTGGAGATACATGAGTCTCCATGAATTAATGATATACAACATATATTATATTATTATATATTACTACATATATAATAGTTCATATAGCTGCCTAAGTACCAAGCACTGTGCTAAGTGCTTTGCAATGATTAACTCTAGGAGGTGGTGCTTTTATTATTTCCATTTGCAGATGATGAAGCTTAAGCAAACAGAGGCTAATTGGTTTACCTAGGATCACACAGCTAGCATGTATCTGAGGTCATATGTGAACTTAGGTCTTTCTGTCTCCCAAGCTCCCTCCACTGTGGGTTCTCATAGCCCAGGGGTTCTCAAACTACGGCCCTCGGGCCATATGCGGCCTGCTGAGGACATTTATGGGGTCCTCCATTATGGCAAATGGGCTGAGGGGCAGAGACAGAGTGTGAGTTTTTGTTTTTGCTACAGTCCGGCCCTCCAGCAGTCTGAGGGACAGTGAACTGGCCCCTGTTTTAAAAGTTTGAGGACCACTGGTAGACTGTAAAGGGATGGATCTCTACTACTCACAGTAACTTACTAAGGGAGAATGTCCAGTTAGGAGGTGTTTTAATAGAAGAGATGGTGGAAGATTAAGCATCACCTTTTTCATAGGGAGGGAAACAGAAAAGATATCTTCTGGGTCTTTTTAAAGTTATCATGGTCTGTGGTTGATCGCTGATTGCTCTGGAGACCTACCTACCTGCATATCACCACCCAATGTCAACAATGTTCACTGGCTCGGCTTCCCCGTCTAGTCCTCAGAGACTTGGCTAAAGGTCAGAACCTTTCAGAGTAAGTCCAAGGTGGGGCTGCCTTGAAAAGATAATGGAGTGTGAGAGGGAGAGGGCGATGAGATCACCCTTTTCATGCAGGGCTCTTTAAGGAGAGGAGAGGATAAACTAGCTGGGTTGAATTCATTGCAGTTATGGCAGCTGAAGAAAGGGAAAAAAAATTACCTTCAATAGGATTTGGGAATAACAGATTAGAGAGCTATAGGATGGGGATGCAGTGGATACCAAACTGGACTCTAAAGTTCAAATCCTGCGGCAGGCGACACTCTTAGTTGTGTGGCAGTAGACACAGCTATATGGTTCAGTGAATAGAGCAATGGCCCTTCGGTCAGGAGGCCTCAAAGATTTAATCGCTATGTGACCCTGTGCAAATCACTTGACCCTGTTTTGCCTCAGTTTCCTCATATGTCAAATGAGTTGGAGAAGGAAATGGCAAAACACTCCAGTGTTGTTGCCAAGAAAAGCTCAAGTGAGGTCACTGCACTCTGAAAAAAAAAAAAAAGATTCATCAACAATCTGGGAAACTTGCCTGCCTCAGTTTCCTCTTCTGTAAAATACCGCGGTAATAGTTCACAGCTTGGAAAGTTGAGAGACTCAAATGAAATGACATGCAGAAGTGCTTAAATGTTAATCATTGTCGTTGCTCACTGGGGAGGCGAAAGGACTCCAGAATCCACCCGATTTCCTGCTCACCAAACCACACATCACTAAGAGGGAATGGGAAATGCAGGTGTGACTTAGTTTCCTCCGGTTAAAGGGCAAACATTGAATACTTAGATGCCGGGGCCTTGCAAGCTGTATAGTTACTCATTAATATCGACGTTCCTATTGACAATTATCTGGCTTGTTCTGTCCTCCCGTTCACTCTTAGAAGCCAATAAGGCTTGGGACAATTGTCCACCCACAGCGTGTAGAGAAAAGGATGGCTCAGACGCTGTCAGCTACCTCATCCAGGACCTACAGCAAGGAGACAGACGGGGCTGGGATCCGAACCAGCCCTAAAGCCGGACGTTCCTATCCCGAAAGGGGAGGTGACCCCGAAGGCTCCGGCCGCCGGGTGACCCCTCCGGGAGGGCGCGGGCCCGGACGCGATCGCTGCGGCAGCTCCCAGAGCCGCTGCGGCTGTGGCGAGGGCACACCACGGACACCTTCCCCGCCGCCGCCGCCGCCGCCGCCCGGGCCTCCCAACCCGTTGATCTGCTAGCAGTTTCCCGGAAGACAATGGGGTCGGGTCTCTTTTGGGAGGTGGAGGGGGTGCGCTGAACAGGTGTTTGGGGAAGGGCGCGGGAGTTGGTGGGGAGGGCTGTGAGGGAGGGGCGCAGCTGCCCCTTTAAGAGGTGGCTGCAGAGCCGAGCCCTTCCCCACCCTTTCCCCGGAAGAAAAGCGGAGCCAAGGCCGAGGCTAGCTAGGTGGGGAGGTGCGGAGCTGGGCGTGGGGGAGGCGGGGCCGCGGGACCCCTCCTTCCCGCCCTCCCTCTCTCTTTCCCAGCCGCGGTCTGGCCCCCGCAGCTCTGAGCCGGGATCGGGTTGCTAACGCCGGCAGGAGGAGAGGAGGGCGCAGCTAGAACAGAGCCTAAGGGGGTAGAAAGTGGTTGAGGATAGGGCCGAAGATACCAGGAGCAGAGGGTCCATCCGTGCGAGCTGCGGAGGCATAAGCCAAGGAGGGAAGGAGGGAGAGAGGAGCCGGGAGAGGGGGTGATCCTGACCCGGGGCGGGGTGGGAGACCCGGCAAGGACAGGCTGGGAAACTGGCCGGGGGCACCTGACTGAACCAAGTAGGGCCACCTGGCGGGGTTGACCGAGGGACGGACAACTTCACTGCAGGCGGCCGCGGGGGAAACAGGTGAATCCGGCCGCTCACACCTCCGCGCCCCCACCACACACTCATCCTCCCCACCGAGCCGACGTAGCCATGGACCCGGGCCCCGGCGGCCGCGGTGTCCCCTGTGCCCAGCGCCTGCCCCTCTGCACCCTGACGCTGGCCCTGGTCGCTGTCGGCTGCAATGTAGCCTCCGCCTTCAACCTGGACACCCGGTTCCTAGTGGTGAAGGAGGCCTCGAACCCTGGGAGCCTCTTCGGCTACTCGGTTGCCCTCCACCGGCAGACTGAGCAGCAGCAGCGCTACCTGTGAGTGGGGCGGAGGCTGGGACTGGGGGGTGGCGGGAGACGGGACATCAAAGAGGGACCTCCAGCGTTCTTCCCGTCCCCAGCCAGCTCCGTTTAAGCGCCTGAACACCCTAGGGTTTAAGGATTGAAGGGCCCGGAGGGGGCAGCTTTGCCGGGAGGGGAACGTTTGAGCCCGGGAAGGGGGGTGCGGCGGCGGAATCTGCGCCGGGAGAAGAGGAGCTAATCCCTAGCACGTGCGAGAGCTGCTACAACCTGCCTCTCCCCGCTAGAAAAATTCCTAGTCTTGAGGCACAGGCTGGGGGTGGGGTCCCCTTTGTGCCTTGGAGACGCGACTAGGAGCGCCTGGATCCTGAACATTTCCCCTCTTCTCTTCCCCTAACCTTGGGCGCCAGGCCCCCAACTCCTCAAGATCCCAGTTGTGGGGAAGGGAAAAGGCCCGAACAGCCGTGTGTCAGGAACAGCGGGGGCCGAAATCCTCGGCTTGTAGACCCTTCACTGCCTGCTCTCCACCGTAGGCTTCCATTCCTGAAGCCCGATCCTCGATATATTTAGGGACAATAGCATCCTAAGATCCAGCCCTGAAACGGAACAAAGAGGAAATCTAGTTTAACCTGCTCCTTTTACAGAGGAGTAAACTGGAGCCCGGGGAAGGGAAAAGGGCTTGCTTAGGGTTGCACAAGACCCAAGTCATTGATTCCTCACGTGCTATTGTCACCCTATGAAAACAGCATAGTCCGTTTCATAGCTGAGGTGAAGTGACTTTCCCCCGAAACAGCTAGTGTAGTGTCTCGGATCTGGATTCAAATTCGGATCCTCTGCTTCCGAGTTGGGTTGAGGGCTTTTCGCACTGATTCATGTTGAATGGATAGGACAAATGGAGGCTGTTTTCATTTATTGAGGTCAGGAGAGGGAGTGAGTGCTGCCTTGACCTAGCCCATGTACGCCCCCTTGAGGTTTCAGGGGTGGCTATGCTCTCCCACCCACCAATGCTTTCCCGATCTCCAACAGTTGGGACCCCTCCCCCTTTCCCCACCTTCTCCCCAGCATCTTCTCCACATTCCGCACATTCATGCTGGATCTTCAGCCCTGAGTGTGTTTGTTTTGGTTTGAAGAGGAAAATGGCCTTTTTTTTTCTCCTTTCTTTTCTCTCTATTTCCCCAGCAGCTGCTGAGAAAAAAGGAGGGGGGCAGGGAGGTCCGGGTTCTGGAGAAGGGGAAGGTGACAGCATCCAGCTGTCTGAGTACCGAGTCCTCTGTTGGACGTAATGATTGTCTAATTACTGATTGTTGAGTGCTTTGGGATCTTAAATGGAGACTTGTTATTCATTCACGTCTGACTTTTCATGGCCTCTTTTTGAGGTTTTCTCGGCAAAGGTACTGGAGTAGTATTTCATTTCCTTCAACTTGTTTTGCAGTTGAGGAAAGAAACTGAGGTAAACAAAAGGAAGTGACTTATTCAAGGTCACACAGCTAGTAAGTGTTTGTGGTCAGATTTGAACTCAGATCTTCTATGGCTCTAAGCCTGGCACTTAGCAGCATCAGATGGGTTGGACATTTATTTTATTGTTCTAATTTATTTTGATAGAGGTGGGCTCCGGAAGGAAGACTTCTGTGAGAGATGGGGGTGATGTTGTTAAGGCAAGGAAGGGAAACAGGGAGCATTTCAACGTTCTGAGAGCTGGGTGACTTTAATGGAGAAGGGACTCAATCTCTACTAGATAGTGATCGAAGGTACTTGGGGAAATTACAGCAGAGTTCATAGACCGCCCTGCCTAGCCTCAGCCTATGCCCTTCTGAGAAACTTGGAAAATGACTAAAGTCCAAATCTTCCTAGCCACCAACTCCTTCCACTTGCTCCAAGGTGTCCTTTTCAGGGTTATTTGAATCCAGAAATTCTGGGTCTCTCTGTGGCAGCTAGGTATGCTCCTAGAACTAACTAACTGAACCTAAAAATCTAAGCCATGAGTGTGTTTGACCCACGGCTGGTAGATCCCAGCTCCGTCCAGAGCTTAACTCTAACTTGGGAAAGGTTGAGTAAGAATTGGGAAGTCTGGGCCACTGAGTTCTCCTCTTGCCTCTTGGCCTGAAAATCGATAGGGCCACTTTCTGTTTCTTTGGATACTCCACATAAAGCTTCTTCCTTATTTTATGGTAGAGCAATGATTCTTCAGCATGAAGCAATGTAGTTCAATGACATTTTTCTGGTCCCAAGAATCGGAGGATCTGGATCCTAGTCTTGGCTGTGTGATCTTGGGCAAGTTAGTTCCCCTCTCCTCAATATCCTTCTTGTAAACAAAAGATTTGAACTGATGTTATCCAATGAAAAGAGCACTGGTATTTGTCAGAGGATCGGGGTTCAAATATTGACTTTACTAATACCACTTTATGACCCTCGGAGATCATATAATCTCCCCGAGTCTCTCAGTTTCCCCATCTGTTAAATGAGAGGATTGGCCTTCTAGATTTACAATCATCTGATCTCTTAGGTCTCTTCCCCTAGAATCCCTTCCCTTGGTTTCCAGAGTGAGAATTATATTAGTATGAGGGTTCAATTCCCCTATGACAAATAAGCTAAATTTTTAGGTACCCAAGTCTCATTCAGGTCCTCTTTAGGACATCTCAAAGCACCCTTGGCTCAGAATCATAGTATTATAGAGCTATAAGGGACTTTCTTAGTGTGCTATTATATTCCTCTTGCCCTGAAATGTCATCTTTAGGATTTTTTGAATACAGAGATTCTGGATCTTTCTGTCACAAGTGGATATGATTCTGGACCTACCTGAACCTAGAAATCTAGGTCATGTATGTAGGGGAAAGAGGGTGGAGAAATTGTGATCTCTAGGTCTCTTGGGAAGTTTTCCTCTCTTGTTCTGCCAGAGACCCCTCAGCAGTGCCAGATGGGCCTGGACAGAGACAATCAGCTGTGTATCCAGATGTGAATAGCTGCCTGAAAAGTCAAGCTGTGAACTGAAACCTCTTGGCCGGAGCCTTGAGCTATTGGGCCAGGATACCTAGCTTCCTCTAGGGCAATGAGAGAATCAAAGATGTAGACGAAACACCATTCCAATCCCTGACAGACAGTTGGTAGTTCAATTAACATAGACTGACATAGTGCCTACAAGTAGTCTGAAGCAGGTGGGCTTCTTCTCAGGCTGATATACTACGGATCTTCTTCCAGGACTGTGTTCTAGCCCCCCACATTAACATAAACACACTCGTGACTTAGATTTTTAGGTTCAGTTAGGAGCATACCTAGCTGCCACAGAGAGACCCAGAATTTCTGGATTCAAATAACCCTGAAAAGGACAACTTGGAGCAAGTGGAAGGAGTTGGCAGACTAGAAAGCCCCATATATTTCTGAAATTTTATGCTTTTAAGCTGTGAGAGAAAGGGGCATGTCACGACTGCATGGAATGAGCAAAGGGAAAAGTGGAAATTATTTCTTGAAGATAATTCCAGGGCCCTTCACTCTTAGGCTTAATAAAAGTCTAGCATTTCTATACTGCCTAAGATCTATAAAGTCTCAGCAACCTTGAAGTAAGTGCTATTATTATCATTCCCATTTTACAGATGAAGAAACAGAGGCTGGGGTAGGTTAAGTGTCTTCTAGAGTCCAACTCCATCCACTGTGCTGCTTAAGAATATTAGATTTCTAGAAGCCCAATTTAGTTTTTTATAACAGAGTTCCAGGAAGAGCAGACATGATTCTATTAGGGTTTAGTTCTTCCCTTCCCCTAAACTGTCACCAAGGAGCACTATGGGAAGAGAAGGTTGTGGGTACCCACTTTAGATCCAGGAGTGCCTACTGTGATTTCTGAAAATATGCTCCCTGTAGGATAGACTGAGCTGGCACTCCTTGGGCCTAATACCTGGTAGAGGAGGATGGCAGCCAAGGCCTCAGGCACCCATCACAGAGGGTGAACCTCTTTCTTTGTCCTATCTCTGCTTCAGAAGCCAGTAAGAGAGTCCTTCACCTTGGCAGAAATGTTGTTGTATGCTGGCTTCCTCTCAAAAGGAGGAAGAGGTTGGTGGGGTACTTTTTAATTTATTATTTTTTTTTAGCAAGTAGGCTTGAAGATAGACTTTTCTCAGGGGCCAGAAGGGAGGAAGACATCCAGAAAGTAGGGAATGGGGAGGGGAGCTATCCAAGCATCCTTCCCTCTTTCAATTCATAATGAAATGTTAGCTGATGAAGGTGGCTTTGGCATGGCCTTTAAAGCTACTTTCGGGGTTTTCCCTCAGTGCCTTTCTTCCTCTTATCTTTTCCCTTAATCACTTTTTCTTCTCTATCTCCTTTCCCCTTTATGTCTTTCTCTCTCCCTGTCCCTTCTTTCTGTCTTTCCCATCTCTCTCTCCCCTCTTCTCCATCTTTCCCCACCATCTCTCTCTCCTATCTCTTTCCACCTCATCATTTTGCCCATCTTTCTCCTTCAATCTTTTTCTTCTCCTTTTCTTTCACTCTCTCTACTCCCCGTGTCCCTCCCCCTACCCCATCACTTTCTCTCATTTCTCCCCATGATTTTTTCCTTTCTCTCTTCCCCTATCTCTTTCTGACCCTTTTCTCCTTTTCCCTCCTGTTCTCTCTTCACCTTCCAACCAGTTACTCTGGCTTGAGGAGCTGAGTCACTATGAGGGGAGAGGGCAATGCCTGTGTTTATGTGGAGGGGTGAGAATAGAAGAGGCCTACCATTCCATCTTGGGCTTTTTAGAGCTTTGCTACCTCCAGGGGAAGAGTCCTCCAGGGATATGTCTAATTCAGGAAACAGGGTTGGCACTGAGCTGGGATTCAGGCAGCAGGGAGTTGCTGCCCCTAGGCAGAACATGCTCCTTCCCTCTTCTTAGTGCTCCCATCCCTTTGTGGAAGATTTACCTTAAATCACAAACAACACATCCAGAATCTGAGGGATTCCTGGAGACAGGTTCACTGAGTTCTGATTCCTGGTACCTCCTTTTGCTTGGGTTATCTCTAGGATAACCCAAACTCTTTCTGGAATTGAATTTTCCCTCTCTACTGTTACTGGGAGAAGGGGAGGAAAAGGATCTAGCTGAACTCCCCGAAATACTCATATGTTGGGAAGTATTTGAAGAAATCTTAAAAGCTATTGTTACCCTATAACTACTCCCCTCCCCCTTCCCCTTGGCCTTGCCCCAGCCTGCCTTTTTTCTTCAGTGAAGTGATGGATGCTGATGCCCCTAACCCTCCTGAGTCCCATTTCCTAGCTTTTATCACTTCTTCTGTTTCTCTACTTTGATGCTCCATTAGCTTTGAACTACCAGGGAGTCAGGCTAGGGGAGGAAGCATTACTTCCCAGTGCTTCAGTTCCCCAGAGCCTGGGAGGGGCTTTGCTACCTTATAGGAAAGAGGATGAGAAAAGCAACTGTTTTGCAAGAGTTTCTAAGGTTATCATCTTGCCTCCCTTTACCCAAAAACCATATCAGAGAAATGTGAGGGGAAGTGCATGAAAGGATTGTGATCTTCAACTAATTCCTCATCCCTGGGCCTCAGTTTCCTCATCTGTAAGACATGATTTAAACTAACTATGGAAGTTAGTTCAAAATTGAAAGTTCAGAGTTGAAACCTTTGTGTTTCCTTTCAGCTCTAAAACTGTGGTCCCAACTTTTCTGAAAAAGTTTTCACTTTTGTTAATTCCATTCCTTTTGATTTTTAAACCATTTTAGTATATTAAGTTTTGCCTTAGGATCCCAACTTTCTAGTTCTAGTTGGGATCAGAACCTTTTAAAAAAGACTGCAGATCAGAGAAGTACCAAACTGAGGAAGGGATTCTCCTCCATCCCACTGACCAGAAGTTGACCAAACCTACTTGGCCGAAATGTTGGGAATTATTTCTTCAACAAACATTTATTTAGCCCTTATTATGTGCCAAGTACTGTACTTCTGGATCCTGAACATAGTTTGGGAAAATAGTATTCTTGTCATGCAAGGGTTCTTTATTCTGCCTTTGGTTTAGGTTTGGTTTGGAAGGGAAGGATATGCAATGTACTTTATACCTTCAGGCTTTTCTCTTTCATCAAAAGATTTGATGAAAGAGATGAGGTTGTGTGGTTTTCCACTGGTTGACCCCTCTGACCCCTCACAGGGTGCTCCATGATGGTAGGAAGATTGGTGGGACCTCAGAATGGAGCTCAGGGGAATAGAGACTTTCTTCATATCCTTTGAATCCAAGGATCTAGGAATAAGGTAAAGGGAGGAGATGAGCTGAGGGATCAGAAAAGAATGAAGAAACAGGCTATTTCCTTCAAAAAAATTCATGCCCTTTTCCCCTTCTCTACATTCTCCTAGCAGTCTCTGCCCTACTGCCTGGCTAGTGAATGAGTGAGATCCTGAAGCCTTTTATAGGTCACAGATTTAGAGCTAAAAGGAAAATACCATTGAGTTCAACCTCTGTCATTTTTCAAATGAAGAAACTGAGGCACACAAAGGGCAAGTGACCTTGGTCATGGTCACATAATTGATATTGGAGGCAAGACTTGAATTCTTTCTCATCCATATCCAATGCATTACTCTCTATGACTATAACTTTTTAAATAAAGTGTTCATTTATATGGCAGCCAAAATCCAGGAGCCCTCTCCTCTTTTCCTCTTCTAGTTCACTTGTAAGGAACATCTTTGCCACCTGTTTTATATGTTGTTGTTCTTCAGTCATGTCTCTTTGTGACCCGCGAACTTCTGCCCATTGGGTTTTCTTGACAAAGATTCCTTTTCAGTTGGTCACTAATCTATATGCAAACCGAAGTCAAGTGACTTGCTTAAGATCACACAGCTAGGAGTTTTCTGAGGCTGGATTTGAACTTGTGACTTCCTAACTTCAAGCCCAGCATTCTACCCACTGGGTTTCCTAACTGCATCTCCATGTTTTGTTCTTCCTTCATTCATTTCAGTCACGTTTGACTCTTCATGACCTCATTTGGGCTTTTCTTGGCAAAGATACTTTAGTGGTTTCCCATTTCCCTTTCCAGCTCATTTTACAGATGGGGAAACTGAGGCAAACAGGATCAAGTGACTTGTTCAGGATCTCACAAGTGTCTGAAGCTGGAATTGAAGGTCTTCCTTACTCCAGGCTCAGCGCTCTATCCACTGTACTACCCAGCTGTCCATATGCCTATCCAATTCTTAATCCTAATTGAGTGTCATTTCTGCTGAGAAATGTCTCTAGTCTAGTCTTTTCCTTTCTGCCTTGTGTTTTATGTTGTTTCTGTGCATTTAACAGGATTTCCTGTGATATCTGTATCGATGTCTCTTTACCATACTCTGAAATGTCACAAGACTAAAACCCTATCTAAACTTTGTATCTTTCCTTTGCCACAGGACTTTGCATAAAGTATATATTTGTGGAATTGAACAGATTTTCATCCAGGGGGAGGGGGAACAAACAACCAGCCAAAGTGGGTTACACTAGGGTCATCCCCCCTCCCCAACATGCTATCACTGCTCTCCTTCCTCTGTCTCTGGTGCCTACAGCTCTCTACCCTCCACCTTTCCCCCAACCTAGTACAGAACTCTAAGTCATGATCTGCTCCATCCCGGGCAGGGAGCCAGTAAGGCTGGAGGGGCCTCTGAGCCAGGAGCTAAAAATACCCAGGGGCTGGGGGGGAGGAGGGATTGGTGTTGCGGGAAGGTTCCCTGTGGAATCTCTAGGGAGGGAGGGATTGGATCCGGATGGAATTGGTGGGGGGAGGTGACTGCTGTCTGAGCATCCCTTCTTCCCCCCATCTCTGTGTCCACAGACCCAGGGCTTGCACTGAGGATGAAGGAGGTGAGGGTAGGCAGACAGACAATTGACCGACTTCTATTCTGCTTGCTCGTGACTTTAGAAGGGGCCTGAGTTTGGGGTAATGGGAGGGGAGAGCTAGCTTGCAAGCCAGAGCATGCCAGCTGCCCAGCAAGGCAGGATGTTGTCTGGGCTGGGGAAGAAGGCACCCTACCACTCCCATTCCTTCTCTCCCCCCCTCTGCCCTGGGTTGAGAAGCAGTGGCAGCCTACAATTCAGGCAGAGAGGGTGGAGACAATGCTTTGTTACATTTCATTGAAGGAATCTGGGTTGGACCTTTCCAAGGCCCTCCTTCCTCCTATCCCATCAAGGACCAAAACCATCTTGAGGTCATTTTGGCCAGTCCCGTGCCTCTAGGCAACACTATGTCCAGGCCAGACATCTCTGTTGTGTTTAGTATTCCATCACCCATGTTAGGGTGTCCTTAAGAGTTGGGAAGGCCTACAGAATAACTAACTTTGATCTTTCCTGATCTGATGTTAGCCTCTGCTCTCCTAATAATGCTATTTACACTTGGGCATTTCTAATCCTCTCTTCAGTCTGACTAACCTGGTGGGAAGAAATTTGCTGGAGCCGGGTCAGGCTCCAGAATAGCTGATTGTTAAATTTTCAGTATGAACATTTATACCTCAGAAATAGACAAACTCCACAAATTAGGACTTGATTTATTGTCTTGTTGATTGTATAGATTTAAGAAAGTGATAGAGAAATTTATAATAATGCAAACGAAACTTAAAAGTGTGTCCTGGGGTTTCAGAAAGCTAATTGTTAAACATTTACCAGCATATTGCAGCTGATAGGGTGAGGATTGCAGGGTCCAAGAGAAATGGAACCTAGGGTTTCTGGTCTTATCAGTCACATTCCCATGCATAAGGAAGTTGGGTGGCCATTAATTAAAAAGTAGCATGGCGCCTGGTCCATCTTTCCCATCCCCCACCTCAGCCCTGGCTTCTGGCCCATATGCTGTAGGGGTGGGACAGCAGACTCTAGTGGGTGGTCAGTCACCAAAGATCAGCATGACTTTCCTTGTCCCTTCCTGTATCAGACTAGGAAGTGACTAAGAGAAGGCTGACTGGCAGGGCTGGCACCTGGCCAACCATGTGTATGTTGGTACAGCTAAGGGAAGGGGGAGGAGGATTCTCCCTAAACCTTTTCCCTCCTCCTATTTCCCTGAGACCTTAGAACAGAATTTTTGCTGTTGAGGTGTGTAGGGAAGTATAGGTTGTGTCCTGATTCCTCCCTCCCAGGCTCCTCAGGCTCTGCATTCCTGACCTGAGAAGGGAGGGATCTCCAAGTCTTTACATGCCCAGCTTTTGAACCTCTTCTCCCATTCTCATCTGCCCTTCAGTAGAGACTCAGAGTCACTGTCTAGAGGCAGATATTGCACCCTGATGCTGCCCTTGGCTCTACCTTGAGGCCAGGTGTGGAAGGGCACAGAGAGCAATAAAAAAGTCTGTGGTGGATGGGTGGGAGAAAAATAAACATGAGGCCCCTTGGGCCAAGAACACAGAAAATAGGACAGGGAGCAGTGGCTCTAGCAGACCCTAGTTGTTGTAGGACCAGTGTGAGGACAAGAGAGGGATCCACAAACATCAGGGGCCTTACAGCCTTTCAGTGCTTATCTGGCTGACCCTATGCTCTGATTTGGGGTGTCTGGCAGTTCTGGAGTCCGTCACGTACCCCCTTACCTGCCTTTACCTCAGCCAGCCTGATTCCCCAGTTTTAGCTATCAATTGCTGGAGCAGCAACAAAGGCTTTCTGTGCCTTTAGAGATGTGAGACAAAGATACTTGTTGGATTCAGTCAAGAAGTGACCAGAGCCTATCTGAACCAAGGTGGCAGCCCTCTGCATTGAGGGCAAGAGATGCTGGAAAGTTCGAAACACCTAAACTTCACAACTGATTAAATATCAGCATCAGAGAGGGAAAGATCAGGAAATGGCATTCCTGACTGACTTGAAAGATGGTGATATCTTCCATAGGAATAGGAAGGCTCAGGAAAAAAATGGATTTAGGGAAAGAATTAATGAGTTCTCTTTTAGAAATGTTGACTCCAGAAACAGAGGGAAAGTGAGAGGATCATTGAATGAGGGGAACATTGAGTGTGTAGCCCCATAATTTTAATGGAGAAAAAGCAAAGAGAGATATAGGCTAATGACTTAGAAAGGTTTGGATTTAGGGAAGTTGTTTGTTTTTTGTTTTTTTAAGGATGATAGAAACTTGGGTATGTTTGTAGATGAAGACAGAAGATCCAATTGGCAAGAAGAGCTTGAAGACTAGGATGGGGGAAGATAATTATGGGGACCATGTTCTGGAGAAAACTGGAGGGGATGGGATTGCATTTGTTGGCCAAATTAGTCTTGGAGAGCAGGAGCACCACATCGTCAACAGATACTAAAGGAGAAGGGACAGCTAAGTGGTGCGATGGACAGAGCATTGGTCCTGGAGTCAGGAAGACCTGAGTTCAAATCCAACTCAGGCCCGTAATACTTACTAGTTGTGTGACTCTAGGCAAGTCACTTAACCCCAATTGCCTTGCAGAAAGAAAGAGATAGAGGTCGATAGAGAAAGAGACAAACACACCACACACACACACACACACACACACACACACACACACACACACACACAGAGAGAGAGAGAGAGAGAGAGAGAGAGAGAGAGAGAGAGAGAGAGAGAGAGAGAGAGACACGGAGACAGACAGATAGACACTAAAGTCTTGGGTGAAGTCAAAGTCTTGGCAGATGCACCAGAAGGGAGAAGCAGAAGCTCCTAGTGAGCGGTCTTCATTAGTACAATGTAAGATGGCCCACTCAGATGCTGCTGTACTCTCAGTGACATGCCAGTGACATGGCAGACTTTCTGAGGAGGATCACTTTAAGGGGAGAGCTGAGGCTTGCAGAGGTGATCCTCACTGTTCAGTCAAAGAAAGGACCCGGGTGTGCCATCCTCTTGGTACAAGTTCCCTTTTGTTAGAATGAACTTCCTTTACCTTGGATGGTACGTTGGCTGAGAGTTAAATGTTAGTGTGACCTCTAGTCTCTTTTCTGCTCCCTTAGACTCCTTGCTGGCGCTCCTCAGGATCTTGCTTTACATGATAGCCACACCAACCGGACAGGTGCAGTGTACCTATGCCCCCTCAGCGAACCGAACAGATGACTGTGAACGGATGGATATAGTGGAAAAAAGTAAGGGGGAGGGAGCTCAAATGCCCTTGTCCTGAGTATTTTTCTTGGGCAACACCAAAGTATTATGGGGCTAGGAAATTCAGAGGAGATGAGGTCACCATCCTCCAAAGGAGATCCCAGACCCTGACCTTATGGCATTCTCAGGCTGGGGATAGAATAGGGCATAGAGCCACAGATAACTCTGCAGAAAAGGAGAGTGGAACATTCCAGGGACCTGGGGGAGAAGGGAGGGACTAGGCTGGGAGAAAGGTGTGGGGAAAGGTTAGTGTCCACAGCATGGGGAAAAGATTAAAGGAAGATCCCAGAGCCAGAGAAGGCAAAGTGGGGAACATTTTAAGAATAGATCTGCCTTCCTGAAATAGAGAGCCCGAGCGCCCAGGTGTCTGCCCTTGAGAAAACCCTAGGGGTACTAGGAATGTGAGAAGTGAGTTTGTGTTTATGTGAGATGTAAACTCTTAATTTCTCTTCTCCTCCTCACTCCTGCCTTTGCTCTCAGGCGATCCCAGGCAGCACATTATTGAGAACATGTGGCTTGGGGTGACAGTGGCCAGCCAGGGACCTGCTGGCAGAGTATTGGTGAGTGGGTCATCCACAACCCCTGTGCTTTCCTCATACCTTCCAAACTACTCAGATCTCCTTGGGGGTGAAGGGAATGTTACCTGGCACAGGAAGAAACAGGAATCTAAATACCTGGCCTCTGAGAACAATATGTGTGTGTCCCAGTGCTCCCCAAGGAGCTCTGTTTCTCTTCCCAGGTTGGGTGTGGCTCAGCTCTAGTTCATGTCTCATTGCTCTTCCTGCCCCCTGGGGTGCCCACCCTTCGTGGGAATAAGGCGAGTAAGCCTCTGGGAGGAAAGGACAGAAGGGGCCCCGGGCGGCACAAACTTGGCTTTAATTACTTCCTTTGGGAGGGAGGTGGGGCTCAGTTCCTGGCGAACCTTGCCTGCTCCAGCCTGGGCATCAGAATTTCCTGACTACCTTGGAGCTCTTTTTGGAATCCTCTCCTACCCCTTGCCCACCCTACCTCACCTGTCCCTCTCTCACCCTCAGGTCTCAGTGCTGGTTCTTGCCCAGTGCCAGCAGTTCCCATACCCAGCCCTCCACTTCTGGAGGAATAAAATTCTGGAATTCCATTTTGAATTTATTCTAGATTCTATTGCACACAACCACAGATCCAGAATTCTGCCAGTGATCTCTTCTGGACTCCCCATTCTTGGCCATTTCTAGATTAATCCGATTCCAGAATAATGATGATAATGAGCTAGCATTTATACAACCTTCAAAGTTTGCAAAGCATTTTGCAAATATTATTTCCTCACAATAACCCTGGGAGGTAGATGCATTTTACAGGTGAGGAAATGGAGGCAGGGCAGCTAGGTGGTGCAGTGTATAGACCACCAGCCCTGAATTCAGGAGGACCCAAGTTCAAATCTTATTTCAGACACTTAATACTTCCTAGGTATGTGACCCTGGGCAAGTCACTTAACCCCAACCTCAGAAAAAGAAAAAAGAAAAAAAAAAAAAAAAAGGAAATGGAGGCAGGCAAAATCCTTTAAAATTGGCAAATTAGTTTGCATATATTATTTCATTTGATTCTTATAACCTGGAAAAGTAGCTGCTATTATCTCCATTTTACAAATGGGGAAATTTGTAGACTGGAAGTTTTCAAATGTCTTACTCAGGGTCATAGAGATAAAAGTCTGAGGCAGAATTTGAACGTAGATCATCCTGATTCCAAGTCCCCTTTACTCTTTTTTCCTTTGTCACCTAGTACTTGCACACATGCACACACTATCTAATTCTAGGTCAACATCTGTTTTTGGTTTTTGTTTGTTTTTACTGTAAGAGGACAGGGTATTTGGGGTGGGGGGGGAGGCAGGATGTCCTTAACTTACTCTGTAACAAGTTTCTTTTTGACTTCTAAACCAAGGACTGCCCCTAACTCATCCTATGATAATCCCCCCAATTCCCTTATTTTTCAAGGAGTAGTGCTCCCTTTCCCTCTCCTTCCTTCTAGGGGGAATCTAACAGCCACAAAAATTATATATTCAGTTTCAAGGGCTAATGAAGGAAATGGGAAAAAACCCCAGGACTTCCTCCTTCTCCACTCCCCAGAACAACAGCCAAAAGACCCACTGAGAGAGGTCTAAGAAACAAGCAGACAACTGCTTATTCAGGTTCCTGGCTGTGGGCCTCTGGTATTCTAAACAGGATGGCTTGTGACAAAGGTTTTGTCTGGGGTGGGGTCTGTCCCCAGGTCTGTGCCCATCGCTACACCAAGGTGCTGTGGTCAGGATCGGAGGACCAGAGGCGGATGGTGGGCAAGTGTTATGTGCGGGGCAATGATCTACAGCTTGACCCCAGAGATGACTGGCAGACGTACCACAATGAGATGTGCAACAGCAACACAGACTATCTGGGCACAGGCATGTGCCAGATGGGTACCAGCGGGGGCTTTACCCACAACACTGTGTACTTTGGGGCACCTGGTGCCTACAACTGGAAAGGTGGGTAAGAAAAAGTGGCAAGTGGGAGATGACATCTAACCCAGGCCTTTCAGGATAATACAGGATGAGAAGATGGAAGCAACAGGCTGAACTTGCTATCAACATCTCAATTCATGTATTCTTAATATGCCCCATCTGTAGCTTTAATCTTTTTAAATTGTGGAACGAGCTTCTCATTTTTTATCTTGTTGATGGAAACAACAAAGAAGATCCTTCAATGGGAACAGTCAGAGTGAGAACTTCAGTTATCTGCTACTGTAGGCCAAGCTGCTTGATTCTTTCTCTGCTGCAAACTTCTCCCTCTTTCTCTCTTTCCTTCCTTCCCTAGATTCTTCCTTCTTCCTCTTTACCTTTCCCCTTTTTTCATCCCTCTCCTCCTTTTTCCTTTTTTCCCTCTCTTCCTCCAGAGCCTGTCTCTTTGTCTGTCCTTTCCTGTCCTTCTCTAATATCTCTCCCTCTCCCCCTTCCTCTGTTCTGTTTCTCTCTGTCTCTCTGTCTCTTCCTTCCTTCCCTCTTTCTTTTTCCCTCTCCCTTTCATTCTTTCTCCATCTCTCTTTCTCTGTCACCTCTTGCTCTGTTTCAGTCTCTGTGTCTATCTCTCTCTATATGTCCATCTGTCTCTTTTTCTTTCCTTCTCCCTTTTTCTCTGTCCTGCCATCTCTCTTCCTCTTCCCTTTCCTCTCTCTCTGTTTATCTGTTCCTCTTTTTCTTCCTTCTTCCTTCATTCACTCCCTCACTGTCTCTTAGTCTCTCCCCTCATCCTGTTCTGTTTCTCTCACTCTTTCCTTCCTCCTTCCTCCCCTCACTCTCCTCTTTCCCTCTCTGTCTCTCTCCTCTCTTCATCCTTTTCTTTCTTGCTTTTCCCTCACTTACTGTCTCCTCCCTCTCTATCTCTTTTATTTTCCTTTCCCTCCCTCCCTCCTTTCTTTTTTCTCTGTCTTGGTATCTCTATCTGTCCCTCCTCCTTCCTTCCCTTTCCCCCCTCTCTCTTTTCCCCTCTCCACATAAACATACTCCATATATCATCATGGCTGACAACCAGAACAAAAGGAGTGGATGTGAATAGCCATTATAGAGAATCTCAAGAACCATGTTTTCCAGGGCCTGGAATTATCAACCCAGGAGTCAGAGTTTGGGAGAGCAGCAGGATAGATGTGGCAGTAGATTTCTAATTCAGACCCTGCAGAATGTGTCTTTTCTGCAGTGGAGCAACAGGAGAGTAGACCAGGGCCTGGAGTAGCATCCTATCTCTGCTCCATGTTGTTTGTATAAACATGGCCTAGTTGATTCACTTTTCTGAAACTCAGTTTCCTTATTCTATAATAAAATACCTCATAATAAAATAAAATAATTTCTCAGGTCATTCCTGATGCTAAGACTCTGCAATTCTACAGTCTTCTTGAAGTTATTTTTCTAGATTATTGTCAGTAGAATTAGAATTATTTAATTCACAAAGGAAGAAACTGACACCCAAAGAGACCAAATGCTTTACTCAAAGCTCACAAGAAATGGTAGAGCTATAATTTGAATCCAAGTCTTTTTACCCTAAGTGGAGCATCTTTTCTCTGCTACTGTACTTATCTCCTTAAGGAAGGGTTAGGAATCCTTGAGAGGATGATTGGAGATGTCAGGGAAGGTTTCTATGGAATTCAGAATCTGGAAGAAGAAGGGACGGGTTCTGAGTGTGTCCTAATTATTCCTCCTTGCCCTTAAGGTACCACCTACATGATCCAGCGAAAAGACTGGGATTTTTCAGAGCACAGTTTTACAGACAAAGAGGATGTAGGACATCTCTATATAGGTGAGTCCAGAGCTGGAATCCTTGACTATGGAATGAAGAAGAGAGGACCTCGTGGGTGGAAGAAAAAGTCTGGTGGTAGTGAATAGATGTCAGGGATCTGAGACAGATACTCTCTTTTTCAATATCAGTATTCAAGTATAATAGATTTCCTTTGTAACTGCAATGCCAAAAGGAATCACAGCACAAAAAAGGCATTCTTCCCAAGGGACTTCAGGGGAGGTGATTGGAATTCTATGCAGGCTGCACTGAGTTCCCTTGTAACCCAGCTCTTCCATTTTATCTTCTCCCAGGGTACACAGTACAGGTGGGGAATGGCATTTTGCACCCTGAGAGTCTCACCATTGTAGCTGGTGCTCCCCGGGACCGCCATTCAGGCTCTGTCTTCCTCATGAACCTTGAGGCAGGTGGGGAAATGCAGCTGAAGCAAGTGTTAGAGGGGAAACAGGTGGGCGCCTACTTCGGCAGTGCCATCGCTCTAGCAGACCTTAACAATGACGGGTAAGTGAGATGGTAGATCTTTGATGGATCTTGACCCTGCTCACTAATCCAGGGATCACTCTTCTCCTCTAATTCAGGGTAGACATGTATTATTGTGCATCCATTTTCATTTCTTTATGGATTTCAGATCAGAACTTGTGGTGGGTTCTGGGTTTGAGTATCATTGGCAAATAATTTGCCTTTTCTGTACATAGATTTTCCACAGCCAAGCAGTTTGTTTTCCATGACTTTTTTATAGTCATGTATCATGCACATGGGTCTTATATGACCTTCCTATGCCCAAAACATGGGACTAAAGTCCATGACCAGTCCCAAAGCTATGTAGATCTATTTCAGGGTAGTATATCCTTGGGTCACTTTGAGAGGGGGGTGTCATGAGGTCATTGCCTTCACATGCTCTTCTCCACTGGGATAGGTGGCAGGATATCCTGGTGGGTGCCCCCTACTACTTTGAACGGAAGGAGGAGATTGGTGGTGCCGTCTACATTTTTATGAATCAGGGGGGCATCTTCCCCACCAGCCCTTCTCAACACCTCTATGGCCCAAGCGGGTCAACTTTTGGCTTCTCTGTGGCCAGCCTTGGAGACATCAACCAGGACGGCTTCCAGGGTGAGCTTCCTCCCTTCTCCTGCCTCCTCTCAACACCCTTCCCTCTCCATTACTCCTTCAAGTCCACAAATATTTACAGAATACCTACTTTGTGAGGGAACTGTGCTGAGTTACAGGGGGGTCAGTATAGAGAATTAGATATAGTCTCATTCTTCCCAGAAATTACAGTGTAGTCAGAGGAATGACATGCATATGAGAAAACATGGCTAACAAAACAAGGCAATTTAAATACCAAATGTGCGTTGCACTTAGAAAGCTCTGGGATTTAGAAGAGGGAAGACATGTAGTCTAGGGACCTCAGAGAGGTTTCTTAAGAGTGGTAAGACAAGATGGGCTTGATGATTAAATAAGGTTCAGATAGAGAGAAGTGAAGCCTTGCTAAATAGGGAATGTATTTGGGGGAATGGTGAATAGATTGGTAGGGAAGAGCAAATCGGATTCATATTTGGCTGTGGTGAGCAGATGGAGTTCATATAGGAAAATAGGAGCAGTCAAGGCTGGTAAGATAAGTGGAACTTAAAGTAAAGAAAGACTATCTTGTAGGTGAAAAGGGATCCCTGAAGGTTTTGGAGAGTGAGTAACATCAGTTTTGTGCAGCTCTGGTCAGGAAGTAATGAGATATGGGGGGATGTCAGGGAGAAGAATCAAAATTAATATTATTGCAATATTATTGCAGATATCAAGATATTAAAAGATAATGAATTATGTAGAGTAGAGTAGTCACACAGGAAGATTACATTATTATGGAAAAAATCCACAACATAACCCTGAAGGTCATTGAGTTCAACTTACATGTTTTACAGATGAGGTGGCAGGTAAAAGTGAAGTAAGAATCCAGATGACTTATAGATGATAGTACCAGGGAAATGGGAGTGGGTGGAGTTGATTTTGAAGGGATGATGAGAGATTATGTACCCAGAGCTTTAGACAGAGTGTCAGAACTGGACAGAATCCTGTCTCTACCTGGCTGGGTAACTGTAGACAAATCTTTCCCTCTCATGACCTCAATTTTCTGAGAGAGTTGGATTAGTTGGTTTCTAAAGATCTTCTGAGTTTATATTTCTATAGGTTTGGGTTTTGGTTTTTTTTTTTTTTTGAGTTTTGCTAAAAAAAAATTTGGCCTCCTGCTCTGGGACATCTGGCCCTTTCTTGATGCTGCCCCTCCCACCACCAACTTCCACCTTTTTCCTTAGAAGTTACAATTTCTCTGGCCTGGAAACAGTCTGGGATTATTGGGACAGACTATCTGAGTGACCCTGTCCCAAGATTAATTGCTCTGCTCTCTCTCTCTCTCTCTCTCTCTCTCTCTCTCTCTCTCTCTCTCTCTCTCTCTCTCTCTCTCTCTCTCTTTCTCTCTCTCTCTTTCTCTCTCTCTCTCTCTCTCTCTCTCTCTCTCTCTCTCTCTCTCTCTCTCTCTCTCTCTCTCTCTCTGTCTCTCTCTGTCTCTCTCTCTCTCCTCTCTCTCTTCTCTCTCTCTCTCCTCCGTTATCCCTACTCCCTTCTCCCCCAGATGTTGCAGTAGGTGCTCCATTTGAGGGTTCTGGCAAAGTCTACATCTACCACAGCAGTGCCTCGGGCATCAAGGACCACCCTCAACAGGTACAAGTTGGGAGCATGCCATTGGGCTGGCCACCTGCCTATCAGTCACTGTGTTCAACCCTCCCTTCTTGTCCAAGTGCCTGTTTGTCCCATGTACCTGTCTGGTCTTTCTGTTCATCAGTTTACTTCTCAGCTATCGGTTAATCCCACTGCTTAAACAACCAGCCACAGAGGGTTTCTAGTCTCCTATCTATCTCTTGGGCTGTATTGCCTTGTGTCTGGCTGCCCATCTGTCTATAGACCATCCCACCATTTGTCATCCCCATGTATCCCACTGAACGTACATACAGAAAACAGGGTGAGGAGTAACTCCTTAAACCCCATAGCCCCTGCCATTTTCTCCTCTGCAATTCCCCCTACACACACTACCACCACACACCCCACTTTGCTCCCAGGTGATTCATGGGGATAAGCTTGGCGCCCATGGCCTGGCCACCTTTGGCTACTCGCTGAGTGGGCGGCTCGACGTGGATGAGAACTCGTACCCCGACCTGCTGGTGGGGAGCCTGGCTGACCGCATCGTGCTGTTGCGGTGAGCAGGATGGGACACATCCTCAGGGGTAGTGGGATGGACTGGCTTGGGGGACCCATTAGAAGTCAGGAAGTCCATGCCTTGTCTGTCCCTCACTGTCTTTCAATAGTGTCTATTGAATGCATCCAGCTTTCGGTGTCTTTGTCTCTTGTCTTTCTGTCTCTCCCTCCTTATTTTTCTATTATATCAATTCCAATCTTCCAGTTGGAGGCAAAGTGGTATGTAAAAAGAGTCCTTCACTGGGAAATAGGATTTGATATTAACTAGGCAGCTAGGTAGTCTAGTGGACAGAGCCCTGGATCTGGAATCAGGACCTTGGATACTTCCTGACTGTGTCTTCCTGGGCAAGTCACTTAACTTCTGTCTGTCTCAGTTGTCTCATCTATAAATTGGGAATAATGAGTATCAAATGAAATAATCTTGGTAAAAAGTGCTTTGTAAGCCTTGATGAGCTGTACAAATGCTACCTATTACTATTAGTTTTCCCTTGCTTAATGTACTAATATCTCCCTTTCTCCTGAGAGGTCACCATTTCTATGGGTATTTAACCTATGTCTGGGATTAGATGATGGAAGTGAGGATGAACCTAGGCTGATCTGGGCCATCTCTCTTCTCATCCCATCCCCAAGACTTCAAAGTGAGTACAACAGGGGACAGACTGATGTGCCATATAACCTGTACCATCTTCTGGATTCAATCTCTTTATTTGTGACCAGGGGTGTTGAATTCAATGGGTTTCAAGATCTCTTCTAGCTTTAGTGTTCGATGACCAATATTCTGAGCTCTTTACAGAGCAGGACTTGTGGTCTGCCCACACCGTATAATCTGATGACCAAATGATTTTTTTTTGCAAAGACGCAAATTCCCTTCCTCCCCTTAGAGCCCGTCCAGTTATCAACATTCTCAACAAGACTCTAGCAGTGAGGCCTACCATGCTGGATCCTGCCCGCTGTACTTCCACCTCCTGGTGAGCTACTCTTTCCTACAAATCCTTTATGAGTCCCTTCTTCCCATACCCTTCCCCTAAACAGCTTTATCCACTCTTTAAACTTTGTATCTTTCCCTTCCTCCTAGCCACTTTCCTTGTAGAATGTAAACTCCTGCAGGGAAGAAACAGTTTTTAGTCCATGTTTGTATCATTAGTACCCAGCAAAATGCTTTGCAGATAGAAGATGCTCTCCTTCACACTCTCCTTTGTGAATGAAAAGAGAGATGGGTACCTTAAGAGACAGGTGTTGCTGAATTTCTAACTTTACCCAGAACTACCTTCTTTCTATCTTCCCAGCAAGATTCCCCCAACCTTCTTCTGGTGCCTTTCCTTTCCTTTTGTTTTCGGGGGAATGGGGGCATGGGGGATGGGATCTAGGGATGCTTATTGTCTCCTTCTCTTGACCTCCTTCTGGTGGTCCTTATAGCATTCAGGTCGAGGTATGCTTCGCCTACAACCAAAGTGCAGGGAATCCAAACTACAGACGAAACATCAGTGAGTGTTGTGAAATGAGGGTGGTGAAGGGGATCTGGGCATGGGACTTGGGGATGCAATACAGAAAAAAAAAACACCCTACTGATTTGAACTTCAGTGAGGAGTTCAAGACCTATTTCTGATACCTGCTAGTTTTGTGATCCTGGGTGAGTCCCTTTAACTTCTCAGAGTATCAGTTTTCCTATCTGTAAGATGGGTCTAACGAGTTGTTAGTCCCAAGTAGGCACTTGTTGGTGTGGTTATGGGGATCAGAGAAGATAGTTTATGTAAAGTGCTTTGTAAAGCAGTTTGGAAACACAGCTGTGAGCCCTCTCTATGTGTTAGACAAATATAAACTATAATTATTATTCTTACTCTATTGCATGCTCTCCCTGGTTGACCTCCTTGCTGCTTTCTCCTAGCACTGGCATATACCCTGGAGGCAGATCGAGATCGACGCCCACCCCGAGTCCGGTTTGCTAAGAGTCTTTCTTCTACTTACCATGGACTATTTTCCATGCCTGAAACTCGCTGCCAAACCCTTGATCTGCTTCTAGTGGTGAGGAATGGGCGGGGGTGCATGTTCTTGTGTGTTTATATGAAAACATTCCCATCTGAGATGATTTCAAGTAGCTGACACCATTTGAGCCAAGCAGCTGATGATACAGATGGGTAGATGAAGGATCTGGGTTACAGAGAATCCAAGAAAAGGGTGCTCTTCATATTAGGGAGCCAATGAGGTCAAGAGAGCACTGGGAATTGGAATTGGAAAGAATTGAGTTGAAGTTTGGCCTCAGACACTTATTAGCTGTGTGACCCTGGACAAATTACTTAACCCTAGTTGCCTCAGTTTCCTCAGTTGTAAACTAAGGATAATAACTATACCTAGGGACTTTTATGAGGATCAAACAGATAATATTTATAAAATGTTTAAATAATGCCTAGTACCTAGTAGATACTTAGTAAATTCTTTTTTCCTTCCTCTACAAATTCTTGGAATACAATCAAATGCAATAGGCATGTATTAAGTTCTGATTTAACCATTGTCTACTTCAGTTTCCTCATCTGTAATATAGCATTTATCCCACAAGGTTATTGTGAGGATAAAATGAGATCCTATTTGTAAAGTGCTTTGCAAACCTTAAAAAGTACCTTATAAACACAAGAACTATGATGACAATGCACCTGATTTAATTCCTTTATATTATATACCAATATATGCCACTGAAATGATTCTGGGGTCTAGAGATAGTGCCCTCAAGGCATTATATGTGGAGGTCTCTCTGGAGGAAAGTTCCAGTAGGGAAGGAATTATGGGGGGAGGAGTATGATCCTCAGCTTCCCTCCCCTCTCCCAGGACAATATTCGGGATAAGCTCCGCCCCATCTCGATCTTCATGAACTACTCTTTACCAGAAAAGCTTCCTAAGCACCCACGCCTTGGACTCCATTCCCTGGATGCCTTTCCTATCCTTAATGAGGCCCAGCCCAGAGAGAACCAAACAGAGGTCAGTTAAGTAGGCATTTGGGAATATATAAAGAAGGAAGGCATGGGGCAAAGAGCTAAGAAAGGGGAGGGATGGGAAAGCTTGGGGTCTGAGGGGTGGTTGGTAGGTAGCTGAAAGAGATGTAGGCCTGAGAAGGAGGAGAATATTAAAATATACTTCAAGGCTCAGGACCGGGAGCACTCTGCCCTCAAGAGGACCATCAAGGGCTAAGGATAGGAGACTATCTGTTGTCTGTCATGTCCTATTATATGTGAATTTGGGGGCAAGGTGACAACATTTCCCTTTTAGGAGAACTATTCCTGACATTAGGATTTGCAGGGATCATCATTTCCTGAAAACCTTTACCACCTTACTGATTTTCCCCTTCTCTCTTCATACCTCCAGATTCAATTCCAGAAGGAATGTGGTGCTGACAATCAGTGTGATAGTAACTTACAGCTTCAGGCTGCTTTCTTGTCTGAACAACTACAGCCCATCAATAGGTAAGAGACCAGGCTGGGCCCCTGAATAGCCAGTTTAGGAACTGGGGGGCCAGACCTATGCCTCATTGTACTGATGGTATTTGATGGAGAAGAATTGGATCCCCTTGATTGACCAAAAGGGAGTTGAAGGGTGGGAGCAACTCATTCCTTTCTTTCCATCTCAATTTCTAGACTTCAGTACAGTAAGGATGTGCGAAAGCTGTTCCTGAACATCAATGTAACCAACATGCCCAGCAGGGACCGAGCTGGAGAGGATGCTCATGAGGCTTTGCTCACCTTAGTTTTGCCTCCAGCCTTACTTTTCTCCTCTGTCCGCCCTGTGAGTCTGCCCATTTTCATCCTCAGTTACTCACTAGACTCCAGAAGTCTGAATAGGAGAGAAGGGATATCATTATCCTTGTTCATTTGCATGTTGATTTGAATGCATTGGGATTCATTGTGTACCTCTCCCAACCCCCAGCTCTATCTGTGTTTAATAAACAATCCCCCTGTTGCTATTTGTAGTTGGGCTGGAAGAACTGGTTGAACATTACCTGAGCTGGCCTAGCATCTTTGCTGCCTTCCCCTCACTTAACCTCCAAGTCTAGAATTTCTTGGGATGGAGATTCCTAAGTCTTCCACTAGGGGAGAAAGCAACAGTTCCCTATTTTGTGTATGGAGAAGGGATGGGAGTCAGTGAATCAGTGGATTCTATCATTGAAGCATATTTGAGAAAGGCATGGACTAAATCTGACTTAACTTTCCCTGTTCTCCAAATCTGTCTCCCATTTCATCCCCATCCCAAGGCTGGAGCCTGCCAGGCTAACGAGACCATCCTATGTGAGCTGGGAAACCCTTTTAAAAGGAACCAGAAGGTGAGTAATTTAGGGAAGGATACAGGGCCCTACTGTAAATCTTATACCCAAACAAAATGATAGGATAGGTTGCCGTGCCTTGATCTATCCCATTGTTTCCATCTTTCTTCATCATGCCTAAGCTCCTTCAGCCTTCCTGGTATTCCTAGCTTTCTTTGGCTTTTTTCTTCTTGCCTTGGCTTAGGAATTTATTTTGTTCTATCTTTTTCTATTTCCTCAATGTCATAGATTCAGAGAAATAGGAAGAGACACAAGCGTGAAGAAGGAAACATGTAGCTACTTAGGATGGGAGGGACAGGGAATGGGCTGGGAAAATTCATACAGTTCAACAAATGTCTCTCTAGCAAATCTAGAGATGATCACCCCTACATAGTATACATGTAGGTGTCAGGTGTATGCATATTAGTTGACAGGTACAACAATCTTCACACCCCTCTGATGGCTATCAGCTCACTTTTTTATTTATTCTCTGAGGCAATCAAAGGGTATTCTAATATTTTCTCATAAATTAATAAAAACTGGGGCAGGTAGGTAGCACAGTAGAGAAAGCATCAGCCCTGAAATCAGGAGGACCTGAGTTCAAATTTGGCCTCAGACATTTAACACTTCCTAGCTGTGTGACCCTGGGCAAGTCACTTAACCCCAATTGCCTCAGCCAAAAAAAAAAAAAAAAAGAAACACATAATCTCTCATTATTAATTAATTATGATTCCTCATTCCAATTTTTAAATAAATTGGAGAGACTTCTTCCCATCAGATTTTATTCCTCTTTTTTTCCTTTTCCCTCTCACATCTGTATGTTTTTTTCTCTCCTTCCCTCCTCTATCCTTATTTCTTCCTCTATTCCAATTTTCTACTCCTTTTCTTTTATCCTCTTTCTCTTCTGCTTCTCCCTCTTCTCTTCTTCTCCTCTTTATCCTTCTATCTCTCATTTTGTTTCTGTCTCTCTCTCCTTCTTCTCTTTTTCTCTTCTTTGGTCCCTCCATCTTTCTCTCCATCTACCTTCACAGGTTTAAAAAAAACATAACATTAATATTACTGGCTGTGTAATTTATTGCCACTGTAACAAACAATACAAAGACATGTTTAAATATTTCAACAATGTAGCATGTATTTGAAAAATCACAGCCCAGCTAACCTTTAAGTAGAAGTTGCAACTGCTGATGACTGTAGTGATACAAATCACTTCTTTAAGGATGCAGAGTAAAACTTAAATAGTTCTTTCAAAATGTTGCTTCTCATTCTTTTTGACTGTTAACTTACACAGTCTCTCAAGAAGTACTTTTTAGTTCTTTCTCCCTGTATTTCACAAAGTCTCAATCAGATAGGAGTGTTAACTTTGTCCAGATGACAATTAAACAGTAACTCCCCAAGATTCCATTTTCTCTTAAAGATGCAGTAATTGTAGTTTCAGCAAGAGAAGCCATTGAAACAGATGTTACTTTAGTACATAATACAGTTGGCATTGGACTAAAGTACAGTGAAAAGATAAGAGGGAAAAAAAGAAATAATCTCTACTTTAAAACCATGGACGTTGGCTGAGGATGAGGGGCTTACACAAAGAGAGAAGGGGGGAAAGAGACAGTCAGTGAGAATTGAGGGTAGGAGAAGAGGAAAGTAAGTTGTGAGGGTAAGAGAGGAGAGAAACTCTCAGAAACAGTAGGAAGAAAGAGAGAAATAATGAATAAATAAATATATTCCCAGTATTATACTTTCTTTACATTGTCTTTGACTATAGAAATAAGAATTCAGAGACCATTAACCTCTCTTTTTACACCTTCCCCTCAAAGATGGAGCTGTTTATTGCCTTTGAGGTCATTGGTATCACCCTACAGACTCGGGATATTGAGGCTCAGATGCAGCTTTCCACGTGAGTGGGGAGAGTGTGAGTTGGGCTGGGTGGGTGGGCTAAAAAATGCATCCCACTCCAACTTTTCAGCCCGTCATGGTGGGTGAGAAAGCCTTTCTCCTGCCATTCTCCACTGTATTATATCTCCTTAGGTCTAGTCACCAAGATAACCTAAAGCCTGTGACTTTGATGCTGCAGGTGGATTATACACTCCAGGCCTCACTTGGCATGTAGGTAACTCCTTTTCTTTCTTTTCTTTTAAATTTCAGAAATATTTTATTTTTCCAATTATATGTGAAAATGGTTTTCAACATTCATTTCTGTAAGATTTTGAGTTTCAATTTTTTCCCTTCCCTCCTTTTACCACTCCTCCTCAAGACAGCAATGAATCTGATATAAGTTATACATGTACACATTTAAAACATTTCCCCATATTAGTCATGTTGTAAAAGAAAAAAAAATCAGGACAAAGGAGAAAAATCATGAGGAACACAAACCCAAAAAAAGTGAAAATAGGATTCTTCAATCTGTATTCAGTCTCCATAGTTTTCTTTCTGGATATGGATGGGATTTTCTATCCCATGTCTATTGAAATTATCTTATATCCCTGTATTACTGAGTCTACCATGGTTAATCATCCCACAATTTTGCTGTTACCACATACAGTGTTCCCATAGTTTTATTCACTTCATTCAGCATCAGTTCATGGCTTTTCTGAAATAAGCCTGCTCATCATTTCTTATAGGATAATGTTTCTTTACATTCATATACTACAACATGGGTATCCACTCAATTTCCAATTCCTTGATACCACAAAAAGAGCTGATATAAACATCTTTGCACAGATAATTCCTTTCCTTGATGCCTGTCTCCATATATTCCACAAGCTACACCTCTTCCCTTAATCTAAATCCTTCAGTTGATACAGTCAATAAATACCTGTCCCTATATTATTTCCCATCCTGTTTCCTTCATCCTATATCCTATCTCTTTTGTTCTCTCTACCCCATAGTCTCTTTCCCCTTCCCTATTTTCTCCATGTGCCTCAGTTATAATCTTTGTCAGCTATACCTGCTGTATTCACTCTTACCTCCCCCTAAAGCTCCTATCTGTCCCTGTACAGGGTGAATCACCGACTACAGAGCTACTTTGGGGGAACAGTGATGGGAGAGTCAGGCATGAAAAATGTCACTGATGTGGGGAGCCCTATCACCTTGGAATTCCAGGTATGGAAAGTTCTGGGATGAGGAGAGGTGTTGGGTTAGATGATGATGGTTAGGGGGAAGTTGCGCCTTTTTGGAAGAGTTGGGATTAGTTGAGAGGTTATAGGTTAAAGAAATAGTCATCATAAAAGGCTTGCAGGTGGAATATGATGACACAAGGATGAAATGGCTAGTAATGTCAGATCTGTTCTTAGGAGAGAGGAGGTCAATGTGGGGTGGTAGCTTTGGCACTAACATATCTCCTGGGGTCTTCTTTGTTCCCAGGTGGGCCCGGTGGATGAGGGGCTGACAGCTTTGGGAACTCTGGTCTTAGGGCTGGAATGGCCCTATGAAGTTAGTAATGGCAAATGGCTTCTGTATCCCACCGAGATTATCATCCAGGGCAATGGAACCTGGCATTGCCAGCCACCTGGGGACCTCATCAATCCTCTCAACCTCACAGTAAGCAAATCTTTCTCTTTGTCTCTCCTGCCTAGATCACCTGGAGTCTAGATATCACCTCTACCAATTACTAAGGGCTAGCTCTGCCTAGAAAAATGAGGCATCTCAATGTTTTGCCTGTCGAGACTTGCCCTCTTCCTTTGCTTTGGCTCAGACTGGCTCTCTTTTCTTTTTTATCTTCTTCTCCCCATCTATATGATCTTTTTTCCTTTTTTTTTTCCTTCCTTTCTCTGTTATCTTTCTTCCTGTCTTTCCTGTTTTTCCAGCAGATTTCTAAGGATGAAGCCCCTTCTCAGAGACGCCGGCGAAGGGAGCTGGATCCTGGAGAGTCACAGGCACCTCCTCCTATCACTCTGGCCACTTCCAGGAAGGCAGAGTCAGAAACTGTGTTGGTAAGTGTCTGGAAAAAGGGGCTGATGCTTGGTGAATGTGATGTCACTCTAGCTGGAGCTCCTATGCCAACCTAAAAAATGTGATGGGGCCTGGACAGAAATTCAGAGCATCATAATGTTTATAGCAGAAAAGAACCTTGGAAGTCATCCAGTCTAACATTTCATTTTAAAAAGAAGAAAAATTATCAAATCAGGTCAATAAACATTTATTATACACCTATTATGTACTAGGCACAATGGTAGGAGCTAGAGATACAAAGAAATTAAAAACAAACAAACAAAAGTCCCTGTTCTCAAAGAACTCAGTCACTAATAGGGGAGACAATGTGTAAATAACTATGTACAAACAAGATATAAATGAGATAGGTTGAATATAATTATCAGAGAAAAGGCGGTAGCATTAAGGGAAATTGGGAAAGGTTTCTTGCAGATTTTGGGATTTTAGCTGGGATTAGAAGGAAGCCAGGAAGCAGAGATGAGAAAGGAGAGAATTTATACACATGGGAAGCATCAGAGAAAATGCCTAGAATGAGGAAAAGGGGGAGATCATCATTGAACAAACGATTGATAGAAGAGTATATAGAAAGTATAGAAAGACTGGAAAGGAAGGGAGTGGAAAGGTTAAGGTCTTGAAAAGGCAAACAGTGGATTTTTTATTTGTAACAAGAATAACTAAGCAAATTTGAACTCCAAGTTCAAAGAGTAGCAGACCTAGATCCTTCTACTATTCTCAAAAAGGAGGGAAGGCCCCTGAGATTAGGATTAGGATATTGTGGGGCAGAAAGCCTTTAAAACCATATTGTTCATTTGAATTTAGGAACCATAGCTAGTAAGTTTCTGAGGCCAAATTGGAATTTAGGATCCATAGCTAGTAAATATCTGAGACCAGATTTGAACTTGGGAACCATGCCAGAAAAGGATCAGTTGAAGGATGCAAGAATGTTTAGTCTAAGGAAAAGTAGACTTAGAGAGGATCCAATGGTAGCTCTTAAGTATTTGAATTATTAAAGTATTACATAAGTTACTTTAAGTATTTAGGTAATTAAGGTGTTTAGATATTTATGCTATCATGTGGAAAAGGCTTTAGATTCAGTCTGCTTGGATCCAGAGAGCACAGTTTAGGACCTCTAGGGAATATAAGGAATAATACAGGGAAATATTAATAAAATAATTAATAATACAGGGAAAACATCTCAAGAATGAGTTATCTAAAAATGAGAAGGGCTTTTTAGCAAAGTAATGGAAATAATATTACTTAAGTCCTAACACTTCTAATTTAGAAAGAGAAATGTCCAAAGTGACCAGTACCATCTGCACCCCACCCCTATGCCCTTGAATATCTTGAAGTAGGTGGAGCACTGGCTAGCCCTGGAGTCACTAAAACCTAAGTTCAAATCCAACTTCTGACACTTACTAGATGTGTGACTCTGTGCAAGTCACTTTACCTCTGTCTCAGTTTTCTCATCTGTAAAATAATAATAGAACCTATCTCCCAAGGTTGTTTTGAGGAGCACTTTGCAAACTTCAGAGGGCTATATAAGTATCAGCTATTGCTATTATTATATCTCTGAAATAATTTAATATAATATTTATAAGAATTTAGAATGAGGGAAAGATTATGTTAAAGGACACAATATGTTAACTTTGGATTAACTTTCTTCTCCATCTAAAATCAGGTCACTTAATTTTCTTCTAAGCCTGCTTGACTGATTTGACCCAACCTTTTAATTCTTCTGATATACTCTGAGGACCTCTTCTAGGTGATCCATACCTTGGTTCTTTCTAAATAGAGAAAGATAGACTACCCACAGTTAGGAGTGATCATGCTTATTTTTTGTGCTTGACCTTTCTGTACTTGTGCTAGCCTTTAAACAAGCTTCTCCTCTGAGGCCAGATTTGAATTTAAGAATTACAGCTGCTAAGTGTCTGAGGCTGTATTTAAATTAAGAACAATAACTAATAAGTGCCAGATTTGAATTTAGGAAGATGAGTCTTCCTGATTCCAAGGCCACTGCTCTATCCACTTTGTCACCTAGGTATCCAAACTAGGGCAAACCAGGTTAAGAATGTTTCCCCCAGAGGAAGCAGGGCTGATTGGGAGGGGTCAGGGGAAGCTTTGAGGAATGGGGAATGGAGAGTAGGGAAAAGGAAGGGAAGTTGGAGTGGGTGCGTAAGGTGATGTAGTTCAGTCTATTCAAGTCTCTCCAAGAATGTTGACTTTCATTTTCATCATTTTGTCTCTAGTGAATAGGTGTTTGATACATGGTAGGCACTTAATAAATGCATATTGAATGAATCAAGGAATGACTATGGGGACATGAAGGTCTGCTTGCCTGGCTAGAGTATCTATTGTCATATTACATGGAATAAGGACCAGCTGGGAAATAGCTATGAAAGGAGGGCTGAGGGGCTTGAAGAAGATTCTCTTATTCATTCTCTGCTCAATCCAGTCCTGTGCCAATGGTCGAGCTCGCTGTGTGTGGCTGGAGTGCCCGATTCCTGATGTCTCAGTACCCTCCACCATGACAGTGCAGGCACGAGTGTGGAATAGCACCTTCATCGAGGTTAGTGACCTGTTTTAGGGGAGTAGAGAAGTCTGAGCTCTTTAGTGCCATTCCTTTATCTCAGACATTTTGGGGAGGCATGAGAAAAAGAATGAGCTGGCCTAGCCAAGCTTGTCACAGAAGGCCCATCATCCCAGTCATGTGGGAAGCCTAACATGTTTACTTGTCTCCCCCTGAGGGATTGCCATGTGGCTGTGGGTACTAATATAGCAAGTATGTATGAACTATGGTTCACATGTATCTGGATAATTTTGTCCATGTGTGTGAGATGGCTTTGATGTTTCTGGATTCAGTCAGTATGTCTGTGGGTTGGAGGAGGGGAAACTGACTGGAGAAACTTTGGAGTGAACAGAGGGGTGATTGTTGATCAGTCTGTGAAGACACATCATAGACCTGAACATATGAGAACTGAGAACCTTTTCTTCTGAATCTGTCCCTGGTGTTGGGCTTTTGTGGATGGTGTCTGGATACAAGGGTTCTGCTTGGGATGGAGCAGGGAGGGTAATGAGGAACAATGGCTGTCTCTCTTACTTTGTCCTGCCTTCCATTGCAGGATTACAGTGATTTCGACAGAGTCAGAGTGGATGGCTGGGCTACCCTTTTCCTCCAAACCAACATCCTGACTATCAATATGGAGAATAAGACGACATGGGTGAGTCACAAATAAGAATAAAAGGGTTTACTTGCTTTCACTAATTGCTTGCTAGCAGAAGGCCACATTCTAAAGCTCTCCCATTCCCATTATCTTGGCGATATCGTTCTTCATTTACAGATTAAGAAATTGAGACTCAGCAAGGTAAAGGGACTTGCACAAAGCTAGGTAAAAATGGTCAGATCCTAACTCCCAGTATAAGGTTCTTTTCCTTACCCCATACTCAAAAGGTTAAGAATTATCTTTTAACAGTAAGTCCAATATGAAAATCTTTTCATTTATGCATGTAGGTGCTAGAGGCAGGAATTGGGGTGGGGGAACAAAGAGACATGAGAGTCTTGCTCACGGGAGATTTTATTCTCCACTTGTGGGATCACAGGGATGAACAGAGTGACCTTTGCAGGTCAAACAGGAATTTTTCTCAACCTCCAGGCTCCCCCTTCAGGGAGACAGTCAAATTGCAGAGCCCCATGGCTCAGGTCTAGGGAAGAAAGGATTTGGGGGTGGGGGGATGTGGTAAGGAGTCCTGCTAAATGGTCCTTCTGTCTTCCTCCATCCCTGTCGATTCATCTACTCCAGTTTTCTGTGGACATTGACTCAGAACTGACAGAGGAGATTCCTACAGAGATTGAGCTCTGGCTGGTCCTGGTATCTGTGGGAGCTGGGCTATTACTGTTGGGGCTCATCATCCTTTTGCTTTGGAAGGTAGGCACCCCACTCCACATCCATCCCCTTCCCTACTCATTCCATTCCCTTCAGTCCCCTTCACCCTAATTCAGACTCATTTCCCCTCCTTTCTCCCTTTCCCATTCTATTTCTCCCCATCCCCCCCCACCCACCCTATTTCTTTCTAGTCCCATGTTGGATATTGCCCTGGTAGCAACAGTGAAGGTAAAAGCTCTTTCAAAGGACATAGTTTGGAGCTGGAGAAGGGAAGTAGCCCCAGTTGTATCCCTATGACCACCACAGGGTCAGGGTCCTGATCTTCCAAACCCCTCCTGGCCCAAGAAATGGGACCTAAGTGTCCTATCCTTCAACCGTTGAGTCTTTGCAACTCCCCGAATCCCCTCAAGTGGAGACATACCCAGGCCCACCCCCCACCTTTGACTTTGCCTCGCCCTCCCCCACAGTGTGGCTTCTTCAAACGAGCTAGCACTCGAGCCCTGTATGAAGCCAAAGGGCAAAAGGCGGAGATGAAGAGCCAGCCTTCTGAGACGGAGAGGCTGACCGATGACTACTGAGGGGAGACCCATGCCTCCCCATCCCACACACACCCCGGGTAAATTCTTCCATTTAAAACTAAGAAAACCCAAATCAAAAGAACCTTTTTCCTCTCAGACTCCTGCAGTCTTTGTGGGACTGAGTCTGTCCTGTCCTCTCTTCCTCTGATTCCCTCTTCACATCTCAAATTCTTCCAAGGTGTCTTCAGATTTTCCCTCTTCACCTTGGCTCTAGATATCCACTATGGGAAGAGAAATGGCCTAGCAGACTGTAAAAATACAAATCAAGGGTTCCTTTCCCCTATTCTTTTTATCCATCCCACTCTCCCCTCTGTCCCTAAAGGGGCTGGCTTGCTTCCTTCTAAGTTTCATAGCTAGCTGCCCAAATCAGAGAAATGGGATCAAGGAGAGGCCATTGGGTATGAAAGGCCACAGGAGTTTAAGCTTTTGGGGGCTCCATCTCAGCATGGGCAAAACTTCTTTATTTTTTAGAACTGGAGAAGAGACTAGGAAACAGTTGATCCTTTCCTAACAACCTTTTTCAGTTCTTAAGCAAATTCTAGGCCCATCTTAGTTCCTTCCCCCAGGTCCAAAGCCAAGTAGGATCCCTGGAGGAGGCAGAGAATTATTGGATACATTTTATGCTTGATGATTCTATGCTTTTTAAAGAACCTCCCTTGGGATATACTTTTATATATATTTTCCTTTGATTGCCCTGCTTGGAATTGTTAGGATCTTTTTCCTGATGGACCCCTTCCTTTCTACCTACAGTATTCCTACCCAAGAACCTCAATTTCTGTTCTTCCATCTCTATTTTTCTTCTATTCCATTCTGCCTATATTTTTCAATTCCTCTTCCTCTTTATCCAGCAAGTCTTCTGCTAAAAGAGGGTGGATGGAAATAAACAATTTTGGATTGTGGGAAGGGAGGTCCCTGATTTTCAAGAGATAGTAGAGGGAACTATCTGAAAGGGCCCTGGCAAAGCTGAAACCAAGGCCTGAACCATATTTTCTTTGGGGAAAGGGAAGTAGAGAGAAGGGGGAATTCTACAGGAAGACTGGGGAAGGGAGGTCCAAATTTGTATTCCTCTTGGAACATATCTGGCCTGCTAGCTTGAAACAGTTGGATAACTGGATACTAACATTCCTTATTTTTTTCTCTTCCCTCCTTGGGGATTCTCTACTTTCTGTTCATTCCCTCCTGACAACCTGAACAGTGTGACTTCTTCAAACGGACCCATTATTACCGGATCATGCCAAAAGTACCATGCTGTGCGGATACGGGAGGAGGAGAGGTACCCACCCCCAGGGGGCACACTGCCTCCCAAGAAGCACTGGGTCACCAACTGGCAGGATCGAGACCGATACTACTGATATTTTCTTAAGCTTCCATCTGTGCCTAACTTCACTACCCACTCCCCCAAATCCAACTTTTTTCATTCTATTTATCATAAATTATGCCTCCTGCTGCCTACAGGAAGCATCACTTGGCCCTTAGCACCCTTTGAGTTCCAGGATTATTTTCCTCAACTTCCACTACAGCCAGGGGAAGTGCCTTCCTCTACTTCCTGAACCTAGCCCTTTATTCTCCAAATTCTCCACATGGTTTTCCTGTCTCCACTTCTCTCTCCCTCCCTCCTCTCTTTTTTCATCTCTCTCTCTCTCTCTCCTCTCTCTCTCTCTCTCTCTCTCTCTCTCTCTCTCTCTCTCTCTCTCTCTCTCTCTCTCTCTCTCTCTCTCTCTCTCTCTCTCTCTCTCTCTTTTCCCCTCTCTCTCCCCCTCTCTCCCTTTCTCCCTTTCTCCCTCTCTCCCCCTCTCTCTTCTTCTTTTCCTCTTCCTGCTCTCACCGACCCACCAACACGTGCACATGCTTGTGCACACGTAAGTACTGATTACTCATTCCTCCCTCCCTAGGGCTACATTTTCTATCTTTCATATGAACAGGGACTGTAAGACACTTGCTAAGGCCATGTTCACGATTACCCCTTGTCCCTGCATACAGGTGATCCCATGTAGGTGTTTGAGGGATTTTCTTGCATACATGTGACCATGCATGGAATGTCCCAAGTCTTTGCTGGTGCCAAAACCTGGATGTCTCTCCCCATTCTCTTCCTGCCTTCTCTATAATCCTACATAACCCCCTGATCCCCTGGGGTCAGGAAGAATGAAAACCCCCAAGTCTTATGGGGAAAAAAAAATCACTCGACCCTTCACACTGGACTTACATTGAGCCATAGCCACTGGATTGATTCTTCTTGGGGGGCAATGATGACTGCTCAAGTTGGACCAGAGATGGACCCTCATCTAAGGCCACTAGCCATTCACAGAGAGCAAAAAGAGAAACTTCTAAGGTGGGAAGTTTGACAGGCCTTTGATGTACTAAAAAGGCTTCTTTTGTAGCCCTTCTCAAAGGCTTCTGCCATTTACATCCTCTCCACCCTCCGACGACAGACTGAAACTTCAGAGCATTCAAGAGGGAAGTTAGATTCCAAATCCTTGCCTGCAGTGGTCCCTATGCAGGGTGTAAGATATACAAAGAGATGACATTGATGTGACCAGATGGGGAGATTTGGAAGAAAGAAGGGGGATTAACAAGGTGGGTTGGATATGAGATGGGAATGTCCATCTCTTCTCCATCTCACCTCTTTGCCTCACTAGGGAAAGAAAAAGGGGAAATGGCAGTGATTGTACCTAAATCCTAGTGGGGCAAATGGGGAGGAAAACAGATGACTCAATGAATGTAGAGTAGGGCTTGAGGCTTTGGAAATAAGCCCTTGCCCTTCTCCAGCTGGACCTCTCCCTCCATCAATACTCTTCGTGACAGCTGCTTCTCCACTCTTCCCTTGTATTTCCTCCCAGCCCCTCACCATGAAGAAGTGGTTTGAGACCACTAGAGAGAGTATGGTTCCTGGAGGTCAAAGTTTTGATTATCAGTACTGGGGCTAAGACACAAAATACTTCCCAAGGGAAGTTAATGGAAGTTAACAGACTTCTTTTGAGTCTGGCCTCTTGGCTGCTAAGGTTAAAAGCTACTATTTGTTCTCCTTCCCTGAGCCCTCTATACCCTTCCCCTTCCATGGTACTGTAGCAGGGGAGCCCCCTCCCCACCCTTGTGCCTTCACTGTATATAGGCTTCTGGTGGCAACCAATAAATTGCTTCTGATTTGTACGATAGCTTCTCATTCTGTTGTCCCACTTGTAACATCTGCTGGTGGGGGATGGAGTCTTGTGCAGAGCCATCATGGTTCTTCCCTTCTGATGAAGAGGGGAAGGACTTGTTGGCCCTTTAAGTTGATGAGGTTGATGAGGGAAATTCCCATCCCTACAATCAGGGAGATCGAAGACTGATAATTGGGTCTAATCAATGGAAATACATCCGGTAATTTTAATTAATCACCTACAATATCCTGGGAATACAGAGACAAAAATGACTTGCCCTCAAGGATACATACCTAGTTAAACAAGACAGATTTGAGGGATGGGAAGACACCAACAGGTAGGAAGGAAAAATGCTTCATGTAGAAAATTGTATAGGAATGGCATTTTGAGAGAAATGGGGGATTCTAAGAGGTAGTGGCTGGGGAGGAGTGATTTCTAGTCATAGGAGGTGATTAGTGCAAAGGCAAAAAGATGGGAGATGGAGTATCCAGTGTGAAAAAAATAGTAGCAAAAAACCTAATATTTTAGGACCACCAAGTGCGGGAAGGGGAATAATGTATGATGTATAGCCCAGCTAGATGGTACAGTAAATAGAGCATTAGTTTTGAAATCTAACCTCAGACATTTATTATCTGTATGATGTTAGGTAAGTCATCTATCTCTGTTTGCCTCAGTTTACTCATCTGCCAAATGAGCTACAAGGTTGTCCAAGGGGAAGAATTTGTATTTGATTCTAGAGACGGTAGGGAGCCCTTGGAATTTATCAAGTGGAGGAGTGGTATGATCAGTTCTTCATTTTAGGGAAATGACTGGTCACACTGAGGGAGCTAGATTGGAGAAAGGAGAGATTTGAAGCAAGGAAGCTAATTAGGAGTCTGTAGGTGATAAATAGGATAATGGCTAGGTGAGGAGAAAAAAACAGCAAATGGAAGAAATTTCATGGAGGTGGAAACAAGATTTGGCAACTAATTAGATATGTGGAATAAGGGACAAGTATCATGCTGAAGCTATGAACCTGAAAAATTGGTGATGGCCTATCCAGGAATAAGGATCACCTCCAGAAGGAGTTGGATTTGGTGGGAATAATTTGGGTTTTAGAGGCCTATAGAGGGGCTGCTAAGTCATGCAATGGGTAAAGTAATAGCCCTGGAGTCAGGAGGTTCTGAGTTCAAATCCAGCTTTAGATACTGTGTGACCCTAGGCAAGTCACTTAGCTCTAGCTCAAAAAAGAAAGAAAGATCTATGGGATCTTTCCCATAGATCCAGGTAGAAATATCCAATTGGCTATTGGAAATGCATAACTGGCATTCAACCAACTACCTAAAAAACTATTTATATCTCTTACCTATAGTTCTTTTCCTGTCACTTGATCCTGCTGACATCTTCTCCTATTCTCCCTCTTTGGGTTCTGAAGATACTGTTCCTTTGTTTTTTTTCCTACCTGTTTGCTTTTTACCAGTTTCTTCTGTCTGATGGCTTGCCATCCGCATTACATATTCTTGTTCTGTGTTTCCCATCATTCTTTCCAGAGTTTTCTTCTTTCTTTTCATTCTCTCATACGATGATTTCACAGCTCCCAAAGATTAATATCAACTTTGTGCAGTTGACTCTTGAATCTTTATATCCATGCAAAAGAACAGATTAGATTATAAAGATATTGAGAGTGTTGTTTCTTGGAAAAGGTGAAGCTAAATCAGGGAAGACTTCCTTCAGGGGAGTATTAAGCATTTTGACATAGACTGAGTAAATAGCCTTGGTTGGGAAGCTTCTGAGTATTATAGAATCATAGGTTTGGAATTAGAAAGAAGTTTAGAAGTTTCCTAGTCTAACTATAGACAATAGGTGAGGCAAAGAGATAATCTGATCTATTTTTCAACCCCAGTTCTGGAGCTCTTTTTGGATTTTTCTATCAACATCCCCATTCATTCATCTTGGTGAGTGAATAAGAATAAAGACAGGATTGTATAATCTTGAAGCCAAAATGGATCACAAAGGTCAACTAGACCAACCTATCCTGGAACAAGAAACATCTAACCTCCACTTCAAGATTTTGGACTCATTACTTGCTGATGGAGTCCAATTTTTTTGGAAAGCTCTAATTGTTGCATATCATCCACTCTGGGAGCTGTTCCTCTAACCCTGCACTCAAACTTGTGGGTTAAGTCCTCAGAGAATGTTGACTTCTAGAAATGATTCTGTGAATTTGTAACACCATCGCCCCCAAACTTCTACTTATTGTGCTTATAATTAACAATCAGACAGTAGATATGATAAGTTCTTAATGGTATTTACTAAGATTGTGTAATCAAAACAGTAGTTATATAACATTCTTTCCATAAACCTAGAGCATATTCTTCCACTAGTATCCATGGGAATGGTCACATATAGGGAGTTCAATGTAGAGAACACTTGTGACCAAGGCAACTCACTGTTCCAGTTATTACAGAGTCTAAAAGGCTTCTCTTCATGAAACCCTTATGCAGTAATCCTTGAGCTCAGTAACTCTGCTGGGTAAGAAGTGTGATGTCTTGACTTGCAAGCGAATTGCAAGTCAGGACTGTGCAAAGCCCTCATTGTCTCCTCCAGAGTCATTGGAGTGCAATGGCAAGATATAAGTCAGAAGACTGGTGATGGCCCCTATGGCTAAAGAAGGGAAGAAGAGAGAATTCTTACTTTGCAGGAGTCTCATTCTATAACCAATCCAAGCTTTGGCTCCTTGGAAGTTCCAACTGACTTTTGTTGTTGTTATTTTATAACAATAGCTCTTATTTTTCAAAATACATGCAAATATAGTTTTCAACATTCACCCTGGCAAAACCTTGTCTTCCAAATGTTTCTCCCTCTTCTCTCTCCCCTAGACAGCAAACAGTCCCTTATAATAGGTTAAACGTGCAATTCTTCTAAACATGTCTCCATATTTATCATGTTGGGCAAGAAAAATCAGATCAAAAGGGAAAAATTGAGAAAGAAAAAAAACAAGCAAACAACAGCAAAAAAGGGGAAAATACTAGTAAAAATACTATCTTGTACCCCACATTCAGTAACCATATTCCTATCTCTGGATGTTCTCCCTAACAAGTCTATTAGAATTACCCTGAATTATCTCATTGTTTAAAAAGGCCAAGTCTGTCACAGTTGATCATCACATAATCTTGTTATGCACAATGTTATCCTATGCACAATGTTCTCTTCCAACCATTTTGTACAGGTAATTCTTTGAGTCTACCACTAAGTCAATAAAACTGACTCCACTGATTCACTTTGGTGTGTATACCTCGTAAAGGGATCCGTAGTCAAAACCATCCTTAGAGTTTACTTATCACAGAACTTGAGAATTGGAAGGGGCCTCAGTAGGAATCTAGTCTAATTTGTATAAGAAAAAAAGCCCCACCATAACATAGTCTTGTTGAAGGCTCCAAGGAAGGGAAGTCCATCAACTTTATAGGCAGCTCATTCCATTCTTTCTAAAAGTTCATATTGTTAAGAAGTTAAACTCTTCATTAACATATTGTGATTACATTCTGGACTAGGATGAAAGGGCTATCAAAGGCCAATTGTCTTACAGGTAAGATGGTGGGGGGGGGTTCCCCTCATATCAATGCTATTTTATTTTTCCAAATACATGCAAAGAATAGTTTTCAATATTCATCTTTGGGAAACCTTGGGTTCCAAATTTTTCTCCTTTCCTTCCCTTTCCCCACCTCGAGAGAGCAAGCATTTGATATAGATTAAACATGTGCATTTCTTTTAAACTATTTCCATATTTGTCATGCTGAGCAAAAAAAAAAAAAAAAAATCAGATCAAAAGGGAAAAAAACCCAAGAAAGGGGGAAAAAGCAAGCAAAAAACAACAACAAAAGGTGAAAATATTATCCATTGATCCACATTCAATCTCCACAATTCTCTTTCTGGATGCAGATGGCACTTTCCTTCACAAGTCTATTGGAATTGCCTTAAATCACCTCACTGTTGAAAAAAGCCAAGTCTATCAAAGTTGATCATTACATAATCTTGTTGTTACTTTGTACAATGTTCTCTTGGTTTTGCTCACTTCACTCAGTATTAGTTCATGTCTTTTCAGATTTTTCTGAAAACCTCCTGTTCATCGTTTCTTATGGAACAAATAATATTCCATTACCTTCATTGCCATCACTTATTCAGTCATTCCCCAATTGAGGGGCATCCATTCAATTTCCAGATTCTTGCCACTACAAAAAGTCCTGCTACAAACAGTTTTCCCCTCTTTTTTGATCTCTTTATGTCCCCTATCAAATTTGTTCTCTCTTCAATATCTACTCATAGTTATGTCCTATAGGATCAAACACAACAAATCTGCTACCTCTGATTTATGATAACCCTTAGAATATTTGAAGAAAGCCAACTTGTTCCACCAAGATTTTCTCTTCTCCAAGCTAAAAGTCCTAGTTCCTTTAATGGATCCCCACATGATTAGTCTCTAATTTTCTTAATTTTCTGACTCACTTTCTCTGATCTGATATTTTGTCAATGTCTTTCCTTCTTTCCAAAGCCTTGGACCCAGGACAAAATAATATTCAAGTATGATCTGAATCAGAGAGAAGACAGTGGGACTGCAGCCTTTATTTTATATTTTTAATTGTTCACTTGGTTATTTTCGATCATGTCCAACTCTTCATGACCCCATTTAGGATTTTCTTGAAAAAAGATACTGAAATTATTTGCCATTTCCCTCTCTAGTTCATTTTACAGGTAAGGAAATGGAGGCACAGTTAAGTGACTTGTGCAAGGTCACATAGCCAGTAAGTGACAGATCAGATTTGAACTCAGAAAGATGAGTTGTCCTAACTCTAGATCTGGCACTCTATCCAATGTAAGATCAATTAGATGGAGGCCTTTGATCAATATGATGAGCTTACATAACATATGTGAGCCTTTGGAGCATCTGATGAACACTGCCTTATGGAAAACATGGATATTTCCATTGATGTCTTGTTAAGATAACATTTGGGGAGATCCCTATCAGATATTCCAAAGAATGGAGATCTTATGAAGGCACCTGATTGGGACTTTTGTCAAATTGATCAGGAAACTATTGATTAACCCCTTCCTTCCCCTAAAGGGATGAATGATCTGATTCCTCAAGTCTTCACCAGTGGAGAAAGAGATTTCCATTGTTTGAAAGCTGTATGAGTCATAGGCTCTTAGGCTTAAAGGTGGAAGGATCTTGGAGGCCAAGGAGCCTAAAGCTCTCTTTTACTGATGAGGAAAGGGAAGTTGACACAGTTTAAAATGACTTGCCTAGGATCATACAGTAAATGGCAAAAATAAGATCTGAATCTAGGTCTTCCGGATTCTAAGCCTGATGCACTATCTCCTACTATGATACTGTTCTCCACCCCATTTCCCCAATATTTTAAAGAAGATTTCACCCAGCTGAAGTTGCAGTTTTTCTTTTCTATAATATTCAGAAACAGATAGGTGGCAAAGTGGATAGAACCTGAGATTCTAGGCTATGGAGATATTTTGAATCTGATTCTCTTGTTTAACATATCCTCCCCCCTCCCCCCAGCTTGGTGCTGTCTAAACATTGGATGAGCTTGTTCTGGGAAAGAAAGGGTTAATAATTGAGAGGATTAATTTCAAATAGAACTGCAGGCTTTGTGATATCCTTATTCTACACAGGAGTTGATAGAGCTCAAAGTCCCTTCCTGAGGAAAGCCCTGGAGTCTGAAGGATTGAAGTTCAAATCTGCTGTTCAGACACTAGCTGTGTGATCTTGAGTAAAAAACTTAACCCCAATTGCCTCCCAAAACTATACCATAACACTTAGGACATAATACTTTATTAATGCAACCTAAAATCCCATTAGCTTCTTTGACTGTTGCTTAACCAGTGGACTCATATTCAGTCTGCTGTCCACACAGGTCTTTTCCTCATGGACTATTATCTAGCTGTTTCCCTATCAGGTTTTTGTTTTTGTTTCTGTTTTTGTTTGTTTTTTGTTTTTTTTTCCTAAGGCAATTGGAGTTAAGTTTCTTGCCCAGGGTCACACCGCCAGGAGTGTTCCACCTAGTTGCCCTACTCATTCAGTTTTTTGAGCTCATGTAGACTACATGTAATATCCCTAAATTTCACATTTTTTTCCATTTCAGTCCCAGGTTCTAGCCTATTGAGATATATTTTAATTTGATTCTCTTGTCTAACAAATCTCTCCCAGCTTGGTACTGTCCAAACATTTGATGAGCCCGTTTTGGGAAAAGATAAATTCGTGTTTGGGAGGGTTAGTTTCAATAAGACTGGAGACTCTGTTGTATTTCTTTTTCCACACAGGATTTCAAAGAGTACAAAACTCCTACGTGAGGAAACTGAGGCTCAGAAAGGGAATAGTCACAGAAGTAATCTACTGCCAGGGGTTCTCAAACTACAGCCTGCAGGCCGGATGCGGCTGTTGAGGACGTTTATGGGGTCTGCCCTGTTATGGCAAATGGGCTGAGGGGCGGAGCCAGAGTGTGAGTTTTTGTTTTTACCATAGTCCGGCCCTCCAACACTCTGAGGGACGGTGAACCACCCCCCTATTTTAAAAGTCTGAGGACCACTGTCCGAGTTGGCATTTGAGTAGTTTGGCAGTTTATCAGGCAGCCAGAGGGTGCAGTGGATGGAGCACTACTTCCAAAGTTAGGAAGACCTGATTTCAAATATTATTTCTTGCCCAGTTTGCTTCAGTTTCCATTTGTCAAATGAGCCAGAGAAGGAAATGGCAAAGCACTGCACTGTCCTTGCCAGGTATCACAAATGGGGTCACACAACTAAACAACAACAGACTCTGGTGGTTTTATTTTCTGGTTAAGAGAAGCCCACATAGGGAGACCTTGAAACCCAACACTTCCTCTAAGCACTTGAAGCTTCCATTCCTCTCTACTTTTGCTTTTGGGGATGGTGAAGGGAAAGCTCCCTGTTGCATAATATGCACACACGCCTACCTGAGCGGGCAGATTTGTGAACACACTGCGTGCAAACACATACACACATGCACACTCTCACACACACTCACACTCACACACATACACTCACACTCACACACACACTCACACACACACTCACACTCACACACATACACTCACACTCACACACACACTCTCACACACACTCACACTCACACTCACACACACTCACACACACACTCACACTCACTCACACACTCACACTCACACACATGCACACTTCACACACACTCACACTCTCACACACACACTCACACACACTCACACACACTCACACACACACTCACACACACACACTCACTCACACACTCACACTCACACACACATGCACACTTCACACACACTCACACTCTCACACACACTCACACACACTCTCACACACACTCACACTCACACACACACTCACACACACACTCACACTCACACACATACACTCACACTCTCACACACACACACTCACACACACACTCACACTCACACTCACTCACACACACACACACACACACTCACACTCACACTCTCACACACATGCACACTTCACACACACTCACACACACACACTCACACTCACATACACACACTCACACACACATGCACAGTTGCAGGATCTTTGGAGCTGGCCATCTCCAGAAGGAGCTTATATTCTTACGGGGAAAGATGAAGCATACAAGAGATACATTGTACATCATCTTGTTGCCTCTGGGAAGAGGCCCTGTAAAGGCCGGTCTGTGGGAAATTTCACAAGAAGAAACTTCCTTGCTCTCCCTTCTATCTCGGGCCACGGTGGGGCCTGGCACTATATAAGCACCTGCCAACCCCTCCCGACACACCACCTGCGTAGTACCACTTGTGACCACGAGGTGGCACCTAATTGCTTTTTCCTTTGAAAGAATCAGGGTGACCCTGAGCAGTGAAGCCTGGGGTGGAAAGGAGAAACTACTCGTAGCAAAGACTTGCGGGGGAGAGGGGGAGAGAGGAGGGAAGCGTAGGTATGCGTGTGCATTATGTAACGGGGTAAGGATTCCCTTCACTACCCTCAAAAGCAAAAGCCCCAGGCGAAGGGGCATGGGCTCTCCTCCAGGCGTTTAGCGGCCGTGCTGGAGTTTAAGGCCGCCCGGGGGGGGGGGGGGGGGTCTTCTTAGCCAGAAAATCAAGTATTTGCGTAGCTTTTTCATCTTCCCGAGTTCCCAAGGGAGCAAAGATGCCTGAATTAATTATTTTCTGCCACTTGCAGGCCTCCTTCCTGGCAAACGTGCGGCTGAGTCAGTCAGCTAGAAAAGCCTCCTCCCCCGGGCCTGGAGGCGTGAGCGCCGGGCTGGAAAGGGGCCTCCCACGCCCCGCCGCGGGGAGGGGACGCGGGGTCCGGGGATGAAGGGGAGCTCGAGAGCGCAGAAGGATGAGTCTCATCCCGGAGACCCGGGCTGACAGGTTCCCAAGGCCGGGAAGGTTGAACTTGAACTCCGGGGAGGAACCGGGCCCCTGGGTTGGGCTGCCGGGAAGGAAGGGTTAACGCTCCAGCCTCAGGGGCGGGATCTTAGCGAAAGCTTGGTCACAACAGCAGACGTACTTGGGCCAGAAAGGGTTAAGGGGGCGGGCGCCCCGGGAAGCCACGTGCCGAGGCGTCTTTTCTTTGGTTCGGCCGGAGTTGTTTGTGTGCGACGATTGGAGGCGGCCGGGGGCGGGGGACAGGTGATTGGCTGGGGGAGCGTAGGCCGCTAAAGCTGTGTTGGAGGGGGAGGGGAGGAAGGAGCAGGCTAGGTGGCTGGCTCGGGCGTCGGGAGCGGGAGCGGAGCGAAGCTGGGCCCCGGAGTGGGGCCGCCGCCGCTGCTGACACCGCCGCCGCCGCCATGCGCTGGGTTCGGGCGCTGCTCAAAAACGCGTCCCTGGCCGGGGCGCCCAAATACATCGAGCACTTCAGCAAGTTTTCCCCGTCCCCGCTGTCCATGAAGCAGTTTCTGGACTTTGGTGCGTAAGGCTTTGGGCGGGGAGGGGACGCAAGGACCGCAGGCTGGCAGGGGCGGGGGGCGGGCAGGTGGGGCTCCGCTCTGGCAATGGTTATCAGAGGCAAAGGGACTCCAGGCTGGCGAGGGTTAGTGGGAGAGACAAGGGGGCTCCAGCCTGGAAGAGTTAGTGGAGAGCAAGGGGGTCCCGGGCTAGCAAGGGAGAGTCAAGGGGGTCTGGACCGGGAGGAGTTAGTAGAGAGTCAGAGGGGCTTAGGCTGGGAAGGGTTAATGGAGAGTCACAGGTCTCTCAGCTGGCAAGGATTAGGAGAGCCAGGGCTCCTCTCTGAGAGAGGTCCAGGGCGCCAGCCTGGGAAGGGTTAATGGAAGGAGAGGCAGGGGCTCCCCGGTGTAAGGGGAGGTAAAGAGCCGGCCTCTGGTTTGGAAAGAGTTCATGGAAACGCTCGGCAGGGTCTGAGCCTGAGAAAGGAAATAGAGAAGAAGCCAGGAAAATAGGGGTCCCACCTGGAAAGGCTTAATAAGGAGACTGGAGAGGAAAGAGGCCCCGTGCAGGGTTATTGAAGAATAAACAGACCAGAGGTAGTTTATGTGGGGAAATCTGGAGAAGGTGAAAGCAGGATGCATAGGGTTAAATGAAGAGTCTGACTAGGAATCGGAGAGTTAAAGAGAAGAATTAGGACTTAAGAGTTGGAGGTGAGGGGTGATGGTAAGAGGCCAAATTGATGGAGGACAGGATAATAAACTGCAAGAGTTTCTTCTGGGAGAATGAGATTGGCAAGGAGTGGTAGGTTGGGAAGGGAAATTGGGAAAAGGTTGGAAAGGGGATCCAGATGTTAAAGGATTGCTTGTTGGGTAGGGGTGTCCCCACATGTTATCCAAGGTTAAGGTGGGATGGGGAATAAGGAGGAGATAGGAGAAAAGATGGGGAGAAGAAAAGTGAGGAAATAAGCAGCTGGTCAGGAAGAATGTCAACGATATAACTTATAATGGGGTGGTGGGCATGAGATCGAATGAACCTTTCCTTACTCCCTTTGCTTTCAAACATTACCCATGTAAACAAGGACATTTGAAGATCAAAGCTGTCCCAGACTCACAAGTTGTTTTTTGTAGGGCAATAAACTATAACCTAGGACAGAAACAACATTATTTTCCTTGGGGGGGGGGTAGGATAGAGGAGGGGAAAGGAAACTACCTCTTGGCCTCCCACCCATCTTGTGGATCAGGATCACCTTGTACCAGTCCCCGTGATGGTGGGTGGGCCAGTTAGAGGCTGTACTAACTGAGCTCATGAAATGGGTATTGTGTGTGCCCTGGTCTATCCCTTGAGCACTTCTTTAGTGACAGCTGGGGGGAGGGAAGGAGGGAGGGAGGTCTCCTAGATCTCTGTAGAGTTGGAGAGAGTGCTTGGCTCTGGTTACAGTCTGCATCACTGCAAGGGAGGGTGAGGAAAGTTGGGGAGGAAGAGGACTAAGTACAGAGTTTGGCAAGGACCAGGAACCAGAGTGTCAACAGAGTTGACAGCTAGACACCTGCTCATAGATCCTGTTTCTTCTCTGCTATTCCTTTATGGCCTTATTTGGGCTTTGAGCCACCTCCCAGGAGAAGAATCCCTAGTCAGTTTCTACCCAATCAGAGATCTAGGAATCCCAGCTCCCTAAGTATGAGAGATGATCTGGAGTTAGAAAAGGCAAGGGACAGGATCCCAGTTCCCTCTCAGATAGATCCCTTGGGCAGGTGGTAAATATACATCTGGCCTCAGCAAGGAGGAGAACTTCAGCCCAAAGTGATGAATTTTAGATCCACTCCCCAAAGAAACAGTGAAGTAGGAATAGCCGGGTGATATCACCGTATAGCAGAAAGCAGCTTAACAGTCAGAGGATCTGGATCCATCTCCTGCCTCTGAAACCCAAACCTGTGTGATGTATAAATCACTTGGATCTCCTCATCTCTAAAGTGAGGAGGGGAGAAGTTGGATTTGATTGGCCTCTGAGGAACTGGACAGCTTCAGACCTATAATCCTGTTTCCTCCCTTTGACTTGCCTCCAATTTCTCCCTGACCCAACTCAGCTTCTCTTGTTCAGGAAAGTCAGTGTTTTAACCCACAAGCTCTCTGAAACTTGAGAATCTGAATCCTTCTCTCTTTGGAACAAAGCCCCGGGACTGGGGCCCTATTACATTTGATTTCCCTCCCCATTTCATTCCTTGTTGCCCAAGTTACTAGCTTCTGACAGAGAAGAAAAAAAGGAGAAACTTGTTAATTGAGCCTGGGTAAGGCAGAATAGATGTAACTCTGGAGGAAGTCTGGGGAATAGCTATAGAGATGGGATGAATGGGTAAAAGTTAGAGAGAGCAGGGTAAGAACACTGCATTGGAAGGCAGGAAATCTGGATTCTAATCTAGACTATGCTACTAGCAATGGGAATTGAGGTAAAGCTGTTCTGTTCCAGAGTTTTATCAGTTTACATCTTTGTAAAATAGGGGGTTTTTAAGGTGCCCCTTTCTTCTCTTGCCATCAATCAATAGCTCTTAAGCATCTCATATACGTGCCTGGTATTTTATTAGGGAAAGCAATGTGTACACATGGGACTAATTTAGAGGAAGAAATAGAAGCTCATTTCAAGGCAAGGCCCTAGTATCTGGGGTGATCAGTCCTGAACTCTTGGAGGAGGTAGACCCTGAGCTAAGCTTGTCTGAAAACAACTCCTCTTTTCCCTTCCACCAGGTTCCAGCAATGCCTGTGAAAAAACTTCCTTCACCTTCCTGAGACAGGAGCTGCCTGTGCGGCTGGCCAATATAATGAAGGAGATCAATTTGCTTCCAGACCGGGTATTAGGGACTCCCTCAGTACAGTTGGTGCAGAGTTGGTAAGAGTACCCTTTCTTAGTCCTCCCCTCAGTTCCCCTGAAACACATGCACAGAAAGAGAGAAACGGGTGGGGAGAGACAGACAGACATGGACAGAGAGAAGAAAGAAAGAAGAAACAGAAGTGAGAAAGAGAAACAGAAAGAGTGGTTGAGAGAAAGGAGAAATGAGGAGAGAGAGAAAGACAGAAAGAGAGAGAGACATAGAGAGATTGAAAGCATCTTCCCCCCACCCCCCAAGGCTGGGGTTAAGTGACTTGCCCAGGCTCACACAGCTAGGAAGTGTTAAGTGTCTGAGATCAGATTTGAACTCGGGTCCTCCTGAATTCAGGGCTGGTGCTTTATCCACTTTGCCACCTAGGTGCCCCCCCCCCCCCCCGAAAGCATCTTTCTTATGCACAGTGATGAGATCTAAATTATTCCAGTAGCTCTGGGAGAAATGGGAATAAAAAGGATTCTGAGAGAATAAGTAATCTAATAGAGGTCGCCCAGTACATTTTATCCCATGGGACAAATAAGGCACAGCAAGAACAAATAAGCAATATATAAAGCCCTTTTTGATGTGAAAACCCAGCTTCAAATGGGAAATTATTTATTTCACAACCAGACCTCCCTCCCAGATTAATATCAGTATTAAGTGGCTAACCTTAGAAAATTAGAGCGCTTGGGCCCATTTGGTGAAAAATAAAGTTAACTTATTAACTAGAACTATCTGATCAAAACACTAGTAATTTAAAGTGGAAGTTAAAAGATCTGATATCTCAATCTGCTTCTGTCAGTCAAGTAGAAAGTACTCTGAATTTGAAGTTAAAGGGTCTAGAGTTGTTAGCCACCACTTGCATGACTTCTGACAACTCACTTCTTTTGACTGTGCCTTAGTAAAATGAATGGATTGGACTAAGGGCCCTTCCAGTTCTAGAGCTGCATTGATCTCATAACTCAGCTGTGTGATCTCGACCAAATTGATCCTCCTCTCTGGGCCAGGAATTCCTCATCTTGGAATGAGGTAATTAGTCTAAATGGGCCTCTCCTGGTCTGACATTCTGAGGTTCTGGTTACTATTCTTATTTATGCCAGTTATTATTTTACTTGGAATGTTTCCTAGGATAGGGGAGAGGAGATTTTGGAACAAAATAAAGAGCGTTAAGCCCATTTTTATCTTCAAAATAAGTGTTATCAATGCCTTCTGATTTTATCACAATCATTTTCAGATATTATATTAACCTTACCTTTGTTCCATAAGCTTTCCTTTGTGTAAAGCAAACTGAGCTCAGGTAATACTCTGCATCTCTCAACCACCACCTCTCCACCAAAGGAAGAAGTACCCTTTCTCAGCTCTTCTCAGGGGCGGAGATTAGATATTACTATGACTTTAATGTTCATAAGTCTATGTTTAAACCCCAAATTGACCCATGTAAAAGATCATTTTTTGCATATGTAATTTCCTATTTAATATATATTTTTTGAGCCGGGACTGTGGTGATTCAGATCTATTCAATAGTTCCCCATTGGAATGGGGAACTTTAAGTATGAAAATGCTCTTTGTTATTCTGTCACTTATAGTTTTAAAGAATTGTCTTAAGAATTAAAAACTCCTCACAGCCAGAATATGTCAAAGGCAGAAGTTAAAACTAGGTCATTCAAAGCTGACTCTCCATCCACTATACCACATTGCTTCTCATTTAATATTGTTTAGGGAAAGTTAGTGTGCACATTTTCTCCCCAAATCCCTGCCCAACATAGAGCAGCTTGCAGCCTTGGGGAAAGCTGACTTCAACTAATAAAGGTTAGGCTAGACAGTAAAAATGCATGTTGTTAATTGGGTGTTCCTTCCTTGTCCTAAAGACATTCTCTTTAGGAAGGTCCTGGGGGCTGACTAGGATGAGTGGGCAGTGAAGTAGAGGGAAAGGTAAGGTCCTGGGATGCTGATCAGGAAGAGTAGGCAGTGAAAGGGTGAGGTGCTCTGGAGGTGTTGGGCAGAGATCAGAAGATTCAGAAAGGAGCCAGAATTGCCATATGCCAGATTTAGGGCAGGCCACAGGAAGGATTTTCTGAGTGTTAAGAATATGTGGCTGGGAAATCATCTCTCCTTTGAGACAGAAAAGCCTGGGATCACAGACACAGAGGTATGATGGACTGACCTTTAGAGAATGAACTTGACTTTTACCTTAGTGGGATTATAGAGCTTGGCCACCCAAATATCCTCTTTGCTTGTACCTCCTACTTCACCTTCTAAGGAAAATTAAAACTTTCTGTCTGGTTGGTAGGATATCAAACATCAATTATAATTCAACTGGATTAACCCTGACGCCAAAACTCTCTTCCTAGATCTCAAAGCCGAGTATTTTGCTATGTTTTGCCTCCATAGAAAATGTGTAGGGAATAAATTACTCAGGAGGGTTGGTGAGGGCTAGAAAGGAGGCAGGAGATGATACCATCTGTTCCTTCCCATCCTCCTCCTCCTCCTTCTGTCCAACTGACTGATCATGCTTTATCTCCCTGCTGGCTTGTTGGCTCCAGCACAAGACTTGCTCTGATTGACCTCCCACCCTCCCTGGACACCATGTTCTTGGACAGTGAAGAAGAGCTAAGCTGAATGTAACTCCTCTCTACCCTTTCACATAGTACTTTCATAGTACTTTTTATTGACGTCTGGGAAATTTGGTTTGGCCCAGGTTACCAGCATACTAATGTGATGTATATAGTTCCAGGAGCACTGAATTTGTTAGATTGGATTTGTGTTGGCTCAGACATTCACTAGCTGTGTTATCTTGGATGATTCTTGCATGCCTCTTTCTTTCCTCCATGGGGCAAAAAATAGGCATAATAATGCATTCCTTTGCTGCTTCCTCTCCAAGTATTATGAAGAAAGCATCAGGTAACTCTTAATGTGCTAGAGAAACACGAGCTAGTGTTATTATCTCCTTGCTCATTTCATTCCCCAAATTTTCTTGTTATGGCATAGTGAAGATGCAGTGCTGGTTTCTAAAAGGTGTATTAGTAAAGGACAAGATTTGACAAACTGGAAAGGTTCCACATGTAAGCTTTTCTACAAACTATCTTTCAAAGATCAGCCCAGTTAAGTGTGGGAAGCCTATCATCAGGGGGTTGCTAAGTCACCTCCTTAAATCTTCTCCTTTGGTGATATGTTCAGTGAGAAAAATACGTATATCAGTAAATCTGGACCCTTGAATTATTGATGTTTAATCCCCTAAAGCAAGGTAGGTGTGTGAATAGGAGTAAGCATTGTTGAACTGAGATTAGTCCATAGAAGATATTTCTACAATAAGGTAAATTTAACTTGGTTTTGATTCAATGGTACAACAGCACTTTATGTTTTATTAAAAAAAAACCCTTTTTCCTTCCAACACTCCTGTGAAGGGTGACAGGATAATCATCATCAGAACCTTGCAGGAGGGTTTATAGAAGAAGAAACCCACATCACAGGAAGGAAAGAATGAAAGCTGCAACAGGAAGTATTAAGGTTAGAAAGGAAGAAAAACTTTGTGACAGGAAGGGCTGACTGAGGCATTGGGCTATCTCTTTCTCTGGAGGCTCTTTGATGAAAACTGTGGAGTTCTCTTTTATAGACATGTCTTAGTTGGGGGTGGTCTTGAATGGAGGTAGGGGGTACATAAGGCAGCCTTGTAAGGTGCCTATCAGCCTATGAATCTGATGAGTCAGGGGCTAAAGTTGAGTAAAAGCCTGGAAACCACAAAATGCTGAAGGAATGTAAGATCACATTTATAGCATTGGTATCTAATTCTCAGGATCACTCTCAGCCAGTTAATAAATATAGATACTAACACAGAAAAAATAGTAAAGGGGGAGAAGGAAAGAGAGACAGACACACAGAAAGAGAGACAGATAGACACAGAAAGAAAAAAAGAAAGAGAAAGAAGAGAAGGAAAAAAAGGAGAAAAGTCATGCTTTAACATTTGCAAAGAAATTCACATACATTTTTTGAACCTAAATAAATTTAGTATGTAGAATGTGATATTGACAGTATGAATAAAGCAAGGAAACAGCTTGCTTTGTATAACATCAAATTTAAGGAATTTTTAGGCTGGAGTGAGATATTCCCCATAAGCCCCACAGCCCAGTAGTAATCAATGCTTAGTGGCTTGTTTATGGTCATATGGTTACCCAGGTCAGAAGTAATCATATGACCCATTTGTGTGTGTGTGTATGTAAGATAACTAATGGGCTGGAGAGGTTTGGTATTTACTGACACGTTTATAGTCATATAGTTATCACAAGTCAGAAGCTGGACTTGAACCTAGTGTCCTTCTCTCTCCAAATATATATGTGTGTCTATATTCTTACATATACATAGGTCTACATGAATGATCACACCTATACATACACAGGCAATATGGCAGAATAGACATATATATATATATAAAATAGGATTAAAATACATACTATATACATGTGTGGATATTACATATATCTGCCAGTTAACCAATCAAGAAACATTTAAGTGCCTATTATGTTCCATACATTGTATTAAGTACTAAAAATACAAATATGATTAAGAAAGTACATTTGTGTGTATGAGCATGTGTATACTTATGGATATAGACAGATATTGTGATAAATATAAACATATATGTGGGGGGGGTGTTGGGAGGGAGCACTGATTACAGAATCAAAATATGGAGTCAATGTTGCAAAGAGAAACTGCTACCTGGACAGTCTTTCTTAGAAGATGTGGTTGTTATTCAGTTGTTTTCAGTCTTGTCAAGCTCATTTTACAGATGAGGAAACTAAGGCAAACTATGCAAGGCCACACAGCTGGTAAGTTCTGAGGCTGGATTTGAATGCAGGATTTCTAGATATCAGGTCCAGCACTATATATCCCCTGTGTCACCTAGCTGCCAAACTAAGATGTCCGTCTTACCCAGCCCTTTCTTCACTCCAGGTTTTCAGCTGGCCCCATGGATTGGGAGTCTTTTACCATAAGGTCACATTTATAATAGTGGGTCAGTAGGAAAATAAAATTAATTTTATAAAGCTAATTTATATGTAGTCTCAGAACCAGAAGAAATTTGTCTATAGAAAATAAAAGGGCTGGAGCAGGTAGATAGTGCCACAGATAGAGCATTGGCCCCAGAGTCAGGAGGATCTGAGTTCAAATTTGGCCACAGACACTTGATGCTTACTACTGTGTGACTCTGGATAAATCACTTAATCCCAATTGCTCCCCCCACACACACACAAAAAGAAAGATTAATGGAATAAAAAACAAACTGAGTCACTGCTTTCCCCAATATGTAAAATTCTTCATATAGAGTCATCAGGAAGAGGATGAGATTGAAATTATGACCTTTTCTTTCACTTTCCACCTTCTTTCTGGACCTTGAACTTAGAGAATTACTGAGCAGAGATATGATATTTGCTGCCTTTGAGGAGCCTCTAGCCTGATGGGGAAGGCATATCTTTGTCCTCAGGCAGCCTTCAGTCCTTTGGAGAAGACATTCTCTCTCATAGATTAGAAGATATTAAGTTGAGAACTAGAAGAGTGTGTAGAGGTCCTTATTCCACCTCCTCATATTACAGATGAAGAAATAGGCCCAGAGAGATTCAATGATGTGTTTATGCTATTAAATGGGAGAGCTGGAACTCCAGTCATCCTCAGGTGGCACCCCCTCCCCTTCCCTCATCTGATAAGTGAAACACAGTCCTTTGGGGAGATTACAGTTAATGGAGGATTCATGATTCCTTCCTTTGCCCAGCTCTGAACACTACATCCAAATGGTTTTTGGTCACACATCAGGGAAGCATCCTTTCCTAAGCCAAATCATTCCATCCAACTACCTCCTTGTATTCAGCCACATTCCCAGCTGGTGCACCTACTCAGAGTAACACAGAGACATCCCTGCCTTCACTGTCCTTATCAGGCCCCTTGCCTTTGTGCTCAGAAAGCCCCAGCTGCCTGCTTTTGCTTCCAGCAGTTTGGACTCTGATTCTACCCAGAGGCCCCTTGGAATAAACAGGCAGGGTATCCATCTGCCCCTTGGCCCAGCTTCCTGCCCTCTGCTTCAAATCATCCAGCTTTCTTCCTTACCAACAACTCATGCGTGAAGACACTCCTCTATGGGACTTCTTGGCTCAGACCCCACAGTTTGATGCCATCCCCTTCCCTTTTGATTTCTTTCTCATCCAAACTCTCTAGGTTGTGTATCTCCTTTGAAAGAGAGACCCAAGATTTAGTCTTCTGCCTCTACCTGTAAACCTGGGACTTCCCTTTCTCTAATCTATCCATATTCCCCTAAGTGAAGGATAACAGGAATATAAAGAAGGATGCCCTTAAGACCTTTGGGGATAGATGGGGGTGGTGGTATTTGCCTGACTCTTAGCCTTTATTCATGGTATTTCCTCCACCTAGAATGCTTTCTTCCTCCTCTTCCTCCTCTTCCCCCTTCCCGATCCCTGTTGAAATCCTATCTGTCCTTTGAAACTCAGCTCAGATTCCACCTTTTCATTGAAGATTCCATTCAGCCTGTAATGACCTTTTCCCCTTTTGACCTTCATATAACATTTGGCTCCTCTTTTTTATGCACTTTTCATGTATTACTTTGTGTTGCAGTTGTTTCTTTATGTGTCAGATGCCTTTGCTAGACCTAAAACTCCATGAGGAAAGAGTCTTATTTCAGCATTGTATCTTTCCCATTTCTTTTCAAGCTCTACATATAGAGGATGCTTAATAAACGTGTTGAATTACATCTTCCAGCCTCTCTGGTCACCCCGAGAACCCGGGATATTGGATTGGTCAGAGTAATTAATCTGGGAAGGTTTCCTGCAAGGGTTAAGTCTTGGAGTAGGTAAGAAGGTTGATCTGGCCAGATAGAAGAAAATGGTTCAAACACATTTTAGTTCCTTCTTCTCTCTTTTCTCCTAACTCTGCCCAAAGGTATGTCCAAAGTCTGCTGGACATCATGGAGTTCCTGGACAAAGATCCTGAGGACCATCGGACTCTGGGACAGTAAGTGATTGAGTACCCTCTATAAATAAGCACAGTTGGGTCACTCATTAACTATGCCCCTGAACCACGTGCCCTCCAGGGCTAGAGCCCTATGCTGAGGAATGGGGCCTGGTCTGAGAGGAGAGGAGGTAGTTGCTGCTTTGTAATAGTTTCTAGAGTGCTAGAGGATGTCCCCTATTTCCCTCTAACTTCTTGTCTAACCAAGAGCAATTAGATAGACAGACATGAAGGCAAGTTCTCCAGTTAGAAGATCTATGGCCCTCCATGCTAGGATGTTTGTTCTGTGGGATGGGGAAGAGATGAAGGGAACTGAGCTCTTTGGTCCTTGGAGTAGGGGGAATCTTAGGTATGGTGCTTTAGTGTCAGGGTGTTAAGAAGGAGTCTCAATGATGAGGAACTCTGGGGGCCCGGAGATGGGGAACAGGTTTGGAGAGGAGAAAAGCAGCTCTTCTCCTGCCCTCCCCAGGTTCACAGATGCCTTGGTCACAATCCGCAACCGGCACAATGATGTGGTCCCCACTATGGCCCAGGGTGTGCTGGAGTACAAAGAGGCCTATGGGGATGACCCCGTCTCCAACCAGAACATCCAGTATTTCCTGGACCGGTTCTATCTTAGCCGGATCTCCATTCGAATGCTCATCAACCAGCATAGTGAGACCCACAGAGAGCAAGGGGAAGGGGGGGGGACTGAGGTGGGAGAGAACTATTTAATTAGAAGGGTTAGAGCAGCTGGGAGGGATGTGTCAGGTGAGACAAGTTGGGAGGGTTCAGAGGGGTTAGAGGAGCTGGGAGGGGTGTGTCAGGTGAGGAAGGGGGGGGATTATCAGATGAGAGAAGCTGGGAGGGGGTGGTCCAAGGGGTTAGAAGATCTGTAGGGTAAGAGAGTTTGGGGAAGGACCTGAGACTTGAGAAATAGCTGTCAGGAACCTAACAGGATAACAGATATCCCCTTCCTCCCCCAGCACTGATCTTTGATGGCAGCACAAACCCTGCCCACCCCAAACATATTGGCAGCATCGATCCCAACTGTGATGTCTCTGAGGTGGTGAAAGGTATGTGTGGGGGAAGTGAGTGTGCTTTATGGGACAGCTCTGACTCTGCCCTCTTCCAGGACCTAAGGGGACCAACAACCTCTTGTCCCCTAAGTGAGAGGCTTAAGGAAAAACTTTAGCCAAGAGTGTCAACCCTTGCCACCACCCAATTGGCAAAGGATGGCTTTTTTGCCTGAGCTCCCCAAGTAGGTGAAGGCTGTGTCCTAAGCCTGATGACTGATTGTGAGAGAGAGAGAGAGAGAGAGAGAGTGTGTGTGTGTGTGTGTGTGTGTGTGTGTGTGTGTGTGTGTGTGTGTGTGTTGGAACTCTCCTCTCTTTCCTCCAGATGCCTATGACATGGCCAAACTCCTGTGTGACAAATACTACATGGCCTCTCCCAGCTTGGAGATTCAGGAGATCAATGGTGAGCTTGGGCTGGGACTGGCCTCAGGAAGTTCTGTGGGGAGTACAGAACAGGTCGAGAGAGAAGTTTGGGTGGATAGGAAGAGGGATGAGAGATTGGAGTGGGGCACTGAGTATGGGGACCTCTTGGCAACTCCCTGATTTCTGAACTCTACCTCATTCTAGCCTCCAACTCCAAACAGCCCATCCATATGGTCTACGTCCCTTCCCATCTCTACCACATGCTCTTTGAGCTCTTCAAGGTGAGGAAGCTCTTCACGGGGAGGAGGGAGTAGCATGGGAGAGAGTGAGTATGGGTCTGCTGGGGGAGTAGGGATCTGAGGAAGAGATCCCTAACATTTCCCCTCTCTCCTCAGAATGCCATGCGGGCAACTGTGGAGAGCCATGAGTCCAGCCTCACACTGCCACCCATCAAGGTGATGGTGGCCTTGGGTGAGGAAGATCTGTCTATCAAAGTAAGTGATTTTTGACCCTGGAAGCTGGAAGCAGCCAAGCTTGGAATTGGAATCGGGGGAGGGGTTGGGGTGGAGTAAGGATGGGAAATTCTCTGAAAGCTAAGCATTGAGTATAAGAGATACCTTGTGTCTCGAGCTCCCTCTCTTGATCTCCCTTGATATGAGGCTATTTCTTCTGCCCCAAAGACTTCCTCACTTCCTGAACTTGGGCTTGGGGCAGATAATGGGGGGAGGAGGGATTGGAGAAGGAAGAAGGATTGGGGACAGGAATATTTGGAGAGCTTGGGAGATGAGGTAGGTGAGGGTAAGACTTTTCACCTGGGTGAGGGGGGAGCTGCTAACATGTCTTGTCCCACTTAGATGAGTGACCGGGGTGGGGGAGTTCCTTTGCGAAAGATTGAGAGACTCTTCAGCTACATGTACTCAACAGCTCCCACCCCTCAGCCAGGCTCCGGAGGGACTCCTTTGGTGAGATGGACCCTCTATGTGCCCTTCTCTACACCTCCCCAGTGGCTCCCCCTTTTACTAGCTCCCAGACTCATGCATGGTCTTTCTCCCTCTCTTTCTGACTTTGCCTCCATACTTTTTTTGACTTGCCCTCTGTCTCTATGTCTCTTGTCATTCATTTTCGCTAATATTATCTCTCTTCACATCTTGATATTTTTACACATCCCTGTTCCCTCATTCTCTTTGTTTTCTCCTCTACCACAATTCATTCTCTTCCTCAGCCAAACTTACTCATCCATCTATATTTTTGGGTGATTGCCCTTCCTTTTCCCAATGCCTTTCCATTTCCCTCGTAGTATTCTTCCCTCTACTGTTCCTCCTGCTGTCCCCAGGTCTCCTTCCATGGAGTAACCAAGTCCTTCATTTCCTGCAGGCTGGTTTTGGCTACGGACTCCCCATATCTCGCCTCTATGCCAAGTACTTCCAGGGTGACCTGCAGCTCTTCTCCATGGAGGGCTTCGGGACTGATGCTGTCATCTATCTAAAGGTGAGGGGCTCTCTTCTCCCCGTCCTCCTGCCCCCTAGGACATGGCTGACTGGTATTGAGATGGAACAAGGAGGAGCCTGCTGCTTTTTCTGTCTCTGGGGATGATCTGCTCACCTTACCCCTCACCAGTTTACCCTGGGGCCTGTGACTAGGTCACTGTCTCATGAGGGTGAGTAGGAAGGAGGAAGGTACCTGCCCCAGGGATACTAAAGCAGAATCCCCAGAAGTCTCATCTGCTTTTGAGTCCCAGGCCTAAGGCTAATACTGGGGAAAGATTGGACAGGAGCTGACTCATTGTGTGTTAACTGCCTAGCATCCTTTGTATCTGCTGTCCTGCTGCCTCCTTTCCTGCTGAATAATGAGCCTACAGGACTCAACGTCACAGTCACTTGGTTATGTTCTTGCCCTATGGCCCAGCTCTGGGGAGCTCTAAGAGAATTCCCAGGGCTCGTGTGGAAGCCTGGGTACTCCACCCATTCAGGAAAGGCCTGAGTTAGTGCTGCTTGGCAAAGGACCAGAGATTGCCAGGGAGCCAGAGGAGGGAGGCCAGGGGCACTTTCTGCAGTGCCTCCCATCACTCCTGGCACTAAGATCGATTCCTCTGCCTTTTCTGTTTTGGAAAAAGACACTGCCTGCATGGGGGATGAGCTGACAGTCCAGAATAGCCCTGGTTTCCAGGAATAATTATTCTTGATTTTATAGCACTTGTGGCTGCTCTTGGGAGGAAAGCCACTGGGGCTGGCCTTCTGGGACCTACCCTGCTGTCACAGGGTTAGCCGGCATGCTCAGAGTGTGGTGGGCATGGGCAAGAGGCGGCACTAACTCCTACCTCTCCACAGGCTCTGTCAACAGATTCTGTGGAGCGCTTGCCTGTCTACAACAAGTCAGCATGGCGTCACTATCAGACCATCCAGGAGGCCGGCGACTGGTGTGTGCCCAGCACGGAGCCCAAGAACACATCCACCTACCGAGTCAGCTAGACAGGCTGCCAGGGCAGGAGGCCTTGGGAGGGTGCCCATTGCGGGCAAGTCCCCTCCTGGCTTTGCAGTGATGGCCATAAGGACAGATGGATCTCTTTAGGGACAGGTCATCCTAGTGACCTTCCCCCTATGTCTACCATCCTAAGGAGTTGGGGGTTTGTCACCATGATGACCTGTCTCTGTTTCCATGGAAATGATGGTGATTCCCTTTATCACACTGACCCCCAGATGCCAATTTCTATTTCTATAGAGTCCCCTGGGGAGATTCTTCCCCTCTACCCTAACCAGTTCAAGTTGGGGCAGGGGGAAATGTTACCCCTGATAACCTGTTTCTGGGGTAACTGCAGTGATGCCTTCACTACAGTGGCCCCCAGGTGCCAATTTTTGTCCATAGATATTCCTGGGAAGACCCCTAGGGTGGTCTGCCTAGTGACTTTTCCCCTCACCCCCACTATCCCAAGGAAAGAAGGAAGGTTTTCCTTGGCAACTGGGATGATTCCTTCACTATAGTGGCCTCTAGGTGCCAATCTCTGTTGCCATTGAGACCCCTGAAATGGTGTCCCTGGTAACCTTCCTCTTACCCCTCTGTCACCCCAAGTAAAGGGGGGGGATTCTCCTGGAAGACCCAGTGACAGTGAAGACCTCACTACAGTGGTTCCCAGGTCTATCTTCATAAAGTTACTTGGAGGGAGACCTCTGGAATGGTCTCCCTGGTGAACAGACCCCCTTGGGGTCACTTGCACATCTGGGGGAGCAGTGGTTCCAATTACAATTCATGGGAGGTAACCCCACCTAAAACAAAATCTGTCACTTCTCTACCTGGGAAGCTGGGCAGTATTCTGGGTGCCTTGCCACTTATCCACTTTCTGTAGTCTTCCATTCAAACCCTTCAGCTTGCCTTTTCCTTCTCCTTCGAGCCAAAACTCCCCTCAATGCATTCCCTAGGGGTTGGGCTCCTATCAGTGTTAGGAAAGGACTGGCTGGGGACAAAGAGAAGAGAGGACACCGGCCACCAGAAGTGGAGCAGAGAGCTTCTGGTCAATGTTGCATCCATTTTGTTAATGGGCTTATTGGGCTTCCAACTTCCACTGGATTGATGAGGAAGAAAGTTTCATGAATGGGGGAATCCCTCCTCCCAGAGAAACTGGGGCAAACATTGGTCTAGTGAGAAGACTCCTTTTGAAGGAAACTAAGGACAACTCCAAGTATCGATCTTTCCAGAGTTCACCAGCTCCTCTGCTTAAGCAGTGTTTTCCTCTCCTTCCTTGGTCCAGACTCTCTATTATATATACCCCATCCTGCCTGAAGCGGCTGCAGTCTCTTGGACTCCCTTTCTGTGCTTCCTTCCTTCTTCCTTCCCAGAAACCACCCCAATGCTTGGTGTGGCTTGCTGTATGTACATATCTGATTTTGTATCCTTGGGGAGGCTCCCTCTCAGTGGTCCAGCACACGAGAGGTTAAAGTTGTGTGTTCTTCCTGGCTACACCTGGTAAAAAAAGGAGATTAAATGAGGTTTCCAGTTTGGTTGCTTACTATGGTGGTGGGAGGCAGTGAAGAGGAAGCCCTCCCACTCACCCTTATTTCATGATATCCTCTACCAGTCATCCTTTAATATGCAGAATATGTCACACATACATCCCTAAAAGACACATGAGATGGTCTAATACATTCAGTATCTAGATTATACGCATCCTTTACACAGTAACAGTGGCTTTGCCTTTGGCAGACAGTTCGAATATGCTCTCTTGAGTGTTCACCCCAAAAAATTCCATGGAAACTATGGTGATTTCCTTTACTACAATGACCCTTAGATGCCAATTTCTATTTCCATACAGTCCCCTGGAGAGATTCTTCCCTTTGGATCTTCCCCTCTACACTAACCAATTCAAGTTGCCTATATAGAACTGCAAAATTGACCAAACTAGAAAGATTTTAAGGGAATAAATAATCCAACCCCCTCATTTAATAATTATGGCCTATAGCTGGAAAAGTCTTCCCCAGATTATACTTTAAGTAATAGATCTCACATTTGAACCCTGACCTTCTGACTAAATCTAAAGTTTTTCCATGATACCACTGTGTTTCATGAACTTGACCTTGGCAGAATCATCTAGGCTTGAAGTGAGCCTTTCCTATACTTTTCCTAAGTGAGTTTTTTGTGTTTCTTACCTACAATATTCACCCCCATAGTGCCCTTTCACCCATAGTTTTGATGCCTTCTTCCAAGAAGAAAGGAATGTTGAAATCATCTGGTTCTACTCATCTCCTTCCCCACTACCAATTTTCGCAAATTAAGGTTCAGAGTGTTCAACAATTTGCCCAAGGCTACACATTAACAGAGGAATTCAAATCATGATCTTTCTATCTTTTGCCCTCACCATTCCTTTAAAAGAGGGAAGAGAATAACAAAGCAGGAACTGAGGTCCTTTGTACCAAGGAAGGGAGACAGCAGTATATGGAGAGAAACCCCTTTAGAGACCAGACCCCCAGAAACAGGTGGAGTAGGAGTAATAGAGCAGGGGACACAGCCATTAGCTGTTTGGATGAAGACTTCTGGGTTCAAAAAGAAAGTCTGTCTACATGTCCAGGTCTAAACTGGATAGTCTCCCAGGTGAGAGGGGAAAAAAAAAATCCTTTCATTTCTCTTAGACATTTCATCACACCTGGTTCCTCCACAGGAGAGATAACCATGTTCCTGGGCCTTGGATGAAGGCTTTCGGCATTTGGGGCACGGAGTTGGGGAGGGTGTGTTATTCCACTCTGACGTTTCCCAACAAGGACAGAAGCTGGTTCCTGACACTTTGCCAGAAGAGCTACTAACCCTAAAGGCAGCACTGGCCCCTGCCTATCCCTGAGGACACTTTGCTACCCTCTGCTGGCTGCTCTTTGGCAGGGTCCACTTCCAGATCTAACGTTTTACTCTTCCTCTCAGAAGGAGAACCCTGTGGAGTATGAGATATGATCCAGCAGCACTCCCCCCTGCCATCCCTTTCTGCCTCTCCCAGTGCATACACCACACACACACACCCTTCTCTTTCTCAATGAGGAAAATGGAATGCTTTGGACTTTGAGACACAAGGCCTTGTGGGTGGAGAGATTCTAAGGATACGTTCATAGGGACAGGCGAGACAAAGAGATTAAAAAGCCAAAAGGGACAATTTGGAGCTGGACACTTCACCTAAAGTGGGGGTAGGAGGGGTTCAAGAAGATAACTTCTAAATTCTGTCATTGCACTCTAATGGGAAAGGCGGCCCTTCCCAACTTATCGTTCTCTCTTGGCTAACAAAGTATCAGGATGGCTAGGGAAGCATCTAAAGCTGTCCTGTCCTCAGAGTGTGTCCAGGTGTCCTCTCCCCATAATCATTATCCCTAAGAGGAAAAACCAAGGGATGGGTTTTGTGTCCTAAATCAGATCAGAGTTCAGCTGGAAGCCAAAGACCAAAGGCATCAAAGAGAGGGCTGATGAAAATATAGTTACCCTTCTTAGCTCAGTTGCCAGAAAATGGGAAAGAGCATATTTCTTCCCCTCTCAAAAATATTTTAGGGTCTCTTAAAGAAGAGTCCCCAAATTTTCTCTCTTATTCTGGGTTGGTGTCTATCTTTGTTCTCTCTTACTTTTATCTATATCTTCCCTTTCTGGAGGAGTATAGCCTTCTTCATGGATGCAAAAGTCATTCAAAGGTCAATCTTAGCAAATTTTCCTTCAAGTTCTCTTGCAAGAGTAACCCTAAGTCAGAAACAAGAGTAATATGCTATTCTTGTTCCTCAACTAACAATATGCTTGTAAATTGGGTCACCAGTTTAACCCTTAGTCCTCACTGGGTTATTCTTAACACCTTAGAGTCTAGGGACTTTGGAGATGTTCTCCTCAACTCAATACCAAACATCTTTGAAATAGGATTTATTCTTCTGCTTCCTCCCCAGGGGAATCCCCTTTTAGTCAGTGGGGTCCCCTCCTGGGGTTTAGACAGGGGTACTGAGAGGAGTGTGGATGGGAATGTGTGCCCCTAAGGATCTGGGACTTTGGGGCTGGTCCAAGCTTTCCCTCCTTCATGCCCCCTTTCTTCCAGAGGTCCTGTGGTTCCTCCTCCCTCCCTCTGGACTGGAAGAAGTAGAGTGTGAGGGGTCCCCTGCCCCAGCAGACAGGTAGTCATGCATGGTCTGTGCTCCTAGGCTGGGAACCTCTAGCTTTTTCGAGCTTCAGCCTCTTTTCGCTTCTGTTTTTCCCGATGCCGTTCAGCCTTCTCCTGAGCCTTTCTCTCCTTCTCAGCTGCTGCCACCAACTCTTTCAACTTCCGTTTCACCAGTGCCCGGTCATGAGAGTTGCTGAGCCCCAAGCTCTAGGAAATATAGGGAGAATGTGCATTTGAGGGTCAGCAAAGATGTTGCCATCCCCTTACTTGGGGAGTTGACCCATTGGTCTAACTGTTTTAAGAAGGGATAAGAAAGTGCCTTCAACTTTTCTCAATCCACTAAGTGTTTTCTTAAGTCTAACATGTGACTACCTTGGTGCAGCTTAATTCCCTTTCTGCCCATGGGGACCTTGGTGAGATCACCACTCTAGCTACAGATTCAGAGAGAGGAAAGGAAAGGACTTGTATATAATATCTTTCCCCTCACACACACACTACCTAAAAATCCTATCATCTCCCCTTGGAATTCTCTGGCCCACCTGCCAAAAGCAGAATTTAATGTGCTTTCAATCATCCCCATGGTAGGGAGTAGAAGCATCTGGATTGACCTTCCTATGCCACTGGGGAGAAATGTTAAAGCACAAGTTAAAAAAAAATTATTGGACAGAAGTCCTAGATCAATATAGGCCACTTTCCCCCCACTCATCACTTTTCCCCATCTCCATGCTGAGAATGGAAGGTCATGCCAGAGATATCCAGTACTTTTTGGATTACAGATTCAGAGATCAAGACAGATCCCTGCTTGGGATATAGTTTTTCTACTCAGAATCAAGAAGTGGGAACACTCTCCTTAGCCCAATCAGTCCCCAGCCTTCAGAGATTCCTCAGTACCAAAGTGGGTTTCAGAATGCTTTCCTTTTCCCAAAGGGAAAAGTGCAAGTGAAATAAGAAGAGATTAAGGTCTGACTAAGGACCTCCAGCCTGTCAATCCAGGAATTTAGCTGGAACCACAGATCTTGATGCTCCAGGCCCACCCACTCAGGGGTATCTCCTCTCTCAAACCTTCAATTTCCCCCCATCTAGTTGTAGCAGCTGCTGTCCATCCACTTGTCTAGCTGCAAACTCAGCAGTGTACTGATCCAAATTGAGACTCTCTAGCCACTGGCCCACTTGTTGACTAGTCCAGTGGTTGGCAGTTGGAAGGGGTTCATCCAGGAACTGAATGATAGGGAAAGAGAAAGAAGGACAAAAGGAAGATGATTCTACCATGGCCTTTTCACCCATCCTAATTTTGCACCAGAGACTCTTGGGAGTGGGAGTGGGGCAATAATCTTCTGATAACATATTGGGCTCTATATCTCCCAGGTTTGGAATCTGTGTTCAGCACCATGGACAGATCCCATCTAGAATGGGGGCCACCCATACCCTCTTCCTCCACCAACACCTGGGCCCATGACTAGAACTCACCTCATCAGAGGACTGGGATAGTGTGTGATAAGGGTAGGAGCACTTGGGGTCTGGTCGGGAACTGCTTAGTATCTTAGGGCTGCTGCTGGGAGGTGTGGAGTCATCATCACTCAGGGTGGATTCCTGAAGGGGAAATGTTCAGAGAGGGAGCTCACATTGGTGTAAGCAGGTATCCCCGCTTAACTCCCATCTGCCTCCAGAGGACTTTATTCCTTCTGGGTCTGAAAATCCTGGGCTGAAGATTTTTGGGAGGAAGGGAAGGGAGAGAGGACTGAAAATAAGTACAAGAAAGAATGAGGATGGACATATAAGACTTGGTCTCCATTTTCCAAGAGCTTATAGTCTGTTTGGGGAGATATAATACAAGTAATGCTGCTGAACTGATAGCAGCTGACATTTGTAGAGTCTTTAAGGTCAGAGTCAATATGTTATAGTGGGCAAAAAGACATAGGTTCAAGTCTCAACTCGTGACCCTGAACAATTTGTTCAGTCTTTCAGTGCTTTGAAGAACTTTCTGAGACCATTAATTAAAAATGAAGATGTTAGCAAGAGTTCCCCATAAAAATGAAATCTCTGGTTTAAATCCTCTCTTTTAAAGTTTACAAAATATCTAAGGTAACTTGTCTCATTTGATGTGGAAAGATATAAATGACCATGTGATGTTGTAGGATAGTTGAGAAGAGAATACTGTGGATTTGGGACAATGAGGGAGTAAGGCTTCTTGGAATAGGTGGGAATAGAATTAGGCTCACATATAGGGATTGAGCTTTAGAGATCCATTATTTATTTATTTATTTGAGTTTTTAGTTGCATGTCTCTATAAAAAGGATTGGTATACTTGTTTGAGCCATTCTTCATTAAGTGTAGATACAATGGTAATCAACCCATTGACTTAGATTTTCACAGAATGTTATTCTATGATTTCAGTCATGTCTGCCTCTTCATGTCTATTTGGGGTTTTCTTGACAAAGATACTGGAGTAATTTGCCATTTTCTTCTCCAGTTTAACAGAAAAGGAAACAGACAAACAGGGTTATGTGACTTGCCCAGGATCATACAGCTAACCATGTCTCAGAGTGGATTTGAACTCAGGAATTCCTGGCTTCAGGCCAGTTGCTCTATCCACTAGCTCTCCTCAGTGCTTTTGTACTGACTTATAAAAGAGGACCTTCTGGAAAACTAAGCTTTCTATGAATATTGGAATGGTTAGCAGAGCTAAGATCAGACTTCTGCTGAGCATTAGGGGTAGGTAATTCATAGCATCAATTGATCTAGTTCTTGAAAGGATCTCAAAAATCATCTACTCTCTACTGGGCTTATATCCCAAGGAAATACTAAAAAAGGGAAAGGGGCCTGTATGTGCCAAAATGTTTGTGGCAGCCCTTTTCATAGTGGCTAGAAATTGGAAAATGAATGGATGTCCATCAATTGGAGAATGGTTGGGTAAATTATGTTATATGAAGGTTATGGAATATTATTGTTCTGTAAGAAATGACCAACAGGAGGAATACAGAGAGGCTTGGAGAGACTTACATTAACTGCTGCTGAGTGAAACGAGCAGAACTAGGGGATCATTATACACTTCAATAATGATACTGTACGAGGATGTATTCTGATGGAAGTGGATATCTTCAACATAGAGAAGAGCTAATCCAGTTCCAACTGATCAATGACGGACAGAATCAGCTACATCCAGAAAAGGAACACTGGGAAATGAGTGTAAACTGTGAGCATTGGGTTTTTTTGTTTTGTTTTGTTTCTCTTTCCAGATTATTTTTACCTTCCGAATCCAATTCTTCCTTTGCAACAGCAACAACAACAAAATTTGTTTCTGCACATATATAATGTACCTAGGATATACTAGAAGATATTTAATATGTATGGGAATGCCTGCCATCTAGGGGAGGGGGTGGAGGGAAGGAGGGGAAAAACTCGGAACAGAAGGGAGTACAAGGGATAATGTTGTAAAAAAAAATTTTACCTATGCATATGTACTGTCAAAGAAAATGTTATAATTATAAAAATTAATAAAAAAGAAAAAAATCATCTACTCTAATTCCTTTCATTGTAAAGATGGGAAAATGGAAGGCTTGGAAGATCATATATCTTTCTCAAGGTAAGAAATGTCAGACAGCGGATTGGAATCCATGTGCTCTGTCTCCAGAGCTGGGCTCTCTCCATTCTATCATACTGCTCAAACCACCAATCCCCACCTTGGGATGAAGGCACATAGAAATTACATTATATTCTTTCCCGAGAGGCTAAAAGAAAAGCTCTTGGAAACAAATTGCTGGCCCCAGCTTTGCAGAGGTGGAAGGTTAACATCTCAGCCAAAAGTAGCAGTTGTGGAGGATAATTATGTTATCCATAAAGAAAGTTGCTGAAACCCAACCTCCTGGTTAGAGAAAGGGAGATTTTGAAGTTGAGGTGAAATTAGTCTTCTACCGGGGAAAAAGAGCTCCTGAGCTTTGAGAGCATATTGGAAAGAGCAGAAAATCCTAAAATCACATCTTCTAGAAAGAAGGGGAGGTCCTGAGCAGTGCCATATTGTATTGGCCAGAAACTCAAATCTGAGTTCAGGGAGCCAACTTTTTAGAGAAGGGAACCTAGAAGTAGGCTCTAACTACTCTGTATTTGGGAATTGCAGCATGAGACTGTCATGATGTAGGAAAAGAAATGACATAGAATTTATCTTCTGCTATTAAATAGCTCAGTTATTTGTACAGTGCATATCCAAAGAGGAAGTTGTCTCTTGGAATACAATTCCAAAGCATTTTCTTGGAGTTTGAGAGAAATGAGAAATCCAAACCTTTAGGCTGGTGCCATAGTTAGTAGAAAAGTAAGATCTCCAGAATGTTAGGGGAATTACCTTCTTTGTAAAACTAAGTATTTGTCCTTTTGGAGGAGCCCAAGACTTAAAGTTTTATTTTAAGTCTATATGGTTCTTTGAAATGAAAGTAGGATCCACAGGAATGTGAGATTTCTTGAATGGGAAAATGCCATAAATCTAGGGGACTATATTGAATTATAGAGGAGGTAGAGTTCATTGCTAAATGAAAAGAATTGTATTGATGATTGTTTCTGAAATACTGAGTCCCTTATAAGGTTTTTCCCCCATGTATTTACTGTGGAGTGAAATAAAAGCTGTCCTATACTAGAAATATGCATTATTACCTTGAATAGTTGAATAAATATTGTGGAGAGTTAGACATGAACTATAGGTGAACTCTATTCTGAGATTTCCCAGAGGCAATTCTGATTGGAGGCAACATGAGCCTAAAATTGTGATTTGAAAGAGAAAGCCATTGGACCCAGTCTATAAAAACTGGGATTACAAACTAGGTTACAAAAATGAGAATCAAGTGAAGAGTTTAGAAACTTTGAAGGTGGGAGGGGATGGGGATCTTTTAAGTATAAATCCTAATGGCATCAGGAGTCTCAGGGACATTCATGCTTACCTGAGAAGCTGACTTCTTGGGACTGAAGCCTTCATGCTTGGGGGAACAGGCCGGAGAAGCAGTGCTCCCAGAAGAAGCAGAACCTTTACTGCTGTCTGTGAACCAGGAGAAGGGCAGAAATGGGGAGCCACCTGTTCTCCCAGAGCCTTCAACAGACTCCCTGTAGAGCAACAATGCCAGTCAGAGGGCACCAACAGAAAGTTCTAGATTCAACAATCATGTAAAAGGCATGAATTTTGTGCTACCAGGGCGCTGGTAGGTAGTGATCCTAACTGGGTATTGGGTTACCTGCTGCCCATAGACAGTCGGTTGCTTCCTTTCTCTTTCCTGCTCTTGCCTGTCGATGCCCTGCGCAGGGTAACCCTGTGAGAAGAACCAAAGAAAACGTAGATGATGTGCTTTTGGCCAAAGTGATACCTGGGTGCCTTGGGACTGGGAACAAGAAAGCCACCTATGTCTGCATTGAACCCTCAGAAGTTTGCATCCCCGAATTCTCTTCCAAATCTACCTGGGAAACTCTCTTACTCACCCCAGATCCAAAAATTTCCTACGAGTCTTCTTGTCCAGGCCAGTAGTGGGACTAGCAGGTTCAGAGGGGCTGGCATCTCGGCTATCATCTTTGGAGATCAGAGAAAAAGAATTCAGGAGAATTTACAGATCTCCAAAATTTAAGTCCTATTCTACCCTCTCATTCATTGCAAGATTCCCCGGGAGCAGAACCACTTTTCATCTGAGTTTTATGTATTTTCATTTTCTACTTTGCCATGGGAAGGGATCTTAGAGATCATTTATTTAGTTTGTTTTATAAATTTAAAATTTGAGACTCAGAGAGTGATTTCCTAAAGACACACAACTAATAACAGAACAGAATTCTTCTAGCCCCAGATCCAATGTGCTTTCATCAGTATCTAGGACGGTTCTCTGTATGTCGTTGGTTCTTAATCAATGTTTGAATGAAAGACAATGGATGGGTGAACTTTCTTTACTGTCCTTTCCCATTATTCGAGCGTGTGTGAACAGGTTCTGGAGAGTCCATTGCTAAATGTAAAGACTCCGAAATCAGTAAATGTTACAAATCATTGTTTGATTTGTTGCTTTGATTACATAGACTTAAGAAAGATTGGGAGAAAACGTTTTTAATGCAGATTAAATTTGAGTCGTACAGCCGTTTGTTAAACACTGGCCAGCACACCTCGGCCACTATCCTTTATATTCCAGTTCGGTCTGGATTTCAGCTAGGAATTGCCTATGGGCAGAAAGGAAGTTCCTTATGCTGTCGTCCCAGCCACAGTCAAAGGAACTGTGAGGGCAGAGAGGAGAGGAATTATCCTTTGGCTTGCAGTACCGAGATGTGGCCAGTAGGGCCCGCTGTGGGACAAGTGTTCCCTCCCAGCCCTGCGGCGCATCCATACTTCAATTTTTCACCTGGCGGGGTTAAGTTCTCACCTTCGCTGTGCGGCTCAGCCCGGTGGTGTCGTCGCACAAAGCTGGGGGAGCTGTCAGAGCTGGGCGCCGAGCGTGGGGGGGACGAGGAGGCAGCGGCGAGAGCCTCGTGGGAGGCCGCATTGTGCAGGGGCCGGTAGCGGGTACGGGGTGAGGGCGGCGGGTCGTCTTCGTCCAAGCTCCGCCGCAGCCCCGGGGGCTCCAAGGTGAAGGGCCCCCCGGGGGGAGACCCCGGGCCGGAGTGAAGCGGCGAGCGCAGTCGGTGGAGGGGGCTCCCACAGCCATCCGTCACCTGCCAGTCCCGGAGTGATTAGCTGGGAGCCTAGGACTCCTGGGTCCTTGGGTGGGATGGTGGCGGGAAGCAGAAAAAAGGGCTGGGAACCCTATAGTCTGGGTCCATGTACAACCCGTAGGCTAGAAACCGAGGGGTTGGGATAATTAATCCCTCCCTTTGCTCCCTGGAAGTGGAGAAGGGCCTACGCGGGACCTCCACTCCCGGCCCAAAGCTATGGGCTTCCATCCCCAAAGTGTCCCCTGAGCAGGGTTAGGAGGCGTTAGTTAATAGGTTGAGAGGACTGACACTGGGGTCATATATGTCTTGTTACACCCTACGGAGAAAAGGTCTAACTCCTCGGCTCTTAAGATCCTCCACAATTATTCATGAGTTGGCCATGCTCTCCTCCAGGTACTACATCTTCCCTCCAGCTTCTTCCCCTGAATGTGTTCCCTGAATTCAACCTCCAAAACCCTCCTTCCCATCGTCATTTCCTGGCAAGCCCTTCTCTTTCTCTTTGGCGAATTTGTTTTGTTTTGTTCTTGATCTGGATCTATGATTTCATCAGCATGGGAAAATCCCTGCAAATCCCCAATTCATCACTAATTTGTAGTTTTATAAAGTCCCTTGCCCTGAGTCCCCTGGATAATACTATGCCAGAAGTAGGATTTGAATCCAGGACTCATAAACTATCCTACAGTGGAAACAAGATTAGAAACAATCAGAAGATAAAGATTCAAACCCTTCTGCTGTTTCTTACTTGTTTGATCTTAGCAATTCCCATAATCACTATGGGCCTCAATTTCTTCATCTGTAAAATGAGGTCCTTTCCAATTTTACAACTACTATCCCTGTGATCCTTTGCAGTATTCTTTGCTGTCTGCTCTATCCATTCTTTAGAGTTCAAGGTTAAATTCTTACCTGTCTTTTCTTTTCCTACATGTCACTTTTAAAAATATGTATGTGTTTTATTTTTCCCAATTTATGTGTAAAAATAATTTTTAATTTTTTTAAAAATTTTAAGTTCCAAATTCTCTCTCTTCCTCCCCCTCCATCCCCTCCTTGAGTAGGCAAACAATTAACCTACTTGTCTCTTAAAGTCCAGATGCCACCTCCTCCAAGAAGGCTTACCTGATCATCTTAGACAAGACTTGCCCACTCTGATTTCACTTTGTTTTGTAACTTGAATACACTTACATGTAATATAGTTCTCTGTGTGGATGGGTTATGCTATAAGGTCTTTGAAGACAAGGATTGTGTCTTATCTAAATTTTGTAACCTCTCCAATTCCCTGTTTGGTCTGCATACAGGTATTTTAAAAGCACCTACTATGTGCCAAGCATTTGTCTAGGCACTAGTGACACACAGACCAAAATGAAACAGTTCCTACCATCAAATAGTTTGTATCCTAATCAAGGAATGCATATGTATTAATACATATTTGTTGTATTTTAACATATTTGTGTGTGAAGGGGAGAAAGCAGCTCTGACCTTGACCCCTGGCCCTTCTGGACCATCGCCCTCTTCAGCTGAGCTGGCACTGTCCCGAAGCCGAGAACGAGATGGCCGGTGACGCTTGCCCTTGGCCAGCAACTGGGCCCGGGCCTTATGGAGGCTGCTGTCCAGTCTGACTGTCTCTGGGATCACTGAATCCAGGTCTGTGTCATAGACAGAGTAAGACAGACATTGGAGTATCAAGGCCAGAGACATGAATATAACAGACATGAAATGACAAAAAAAAAAAAAAAATCATTAAGAGATGAAGACCAAGACAATCAGAGCAGAGTTATTATCAGTAAGGATGGTACCACTTAAATGGACAGTCAGAAATAAATGGAGGCAGTCACTCCTATACCCAGGAAGCTCTGTTACCTGGATTCTGTTGACTATAGATTGAGCCCCATCTGCCTTGACTGCTACTTTTACACCATTCCCTCAGATATTGTGGAAAGGGATCTTTTCTTCCCCAAAAAAATTTTGGGGGAAACTTTTGCCCTTTATAGATGAACTTGTATAAAGTCTTTTGCTTATAGCCCCATTTAACATCTATGGACTTGGCATTTCTCTTCCTGTCTCCTACATCTTCACCTCAGTCTGTAGTAGAGTATTTATACCACTTCTGTTGACTCCATTAATCCACAGAACCCTTTCCCCAGAGAACTAGCACCTGCTCACCTATACACTAGAGGAGTAAGTACCCTATCAGGCATGTGAGCACATTGAATTGTACACACCTTTCTATCTATGCCTATTTGAATAAAGTGTACGTGTACACATTCAGATTATTCTCAGGACTAAAGATTTTCATCTCAGGGGAGCTTAGTGGATAGCATCCAAGGCTTTGAATGAGGAAGAACTGGGTTTGAAGCTCTCTAATGGATTCCATGACCTAAGAAGTCCTTTGCAGTACCAAATCTCTGATCCTTTGAACAATTCTCCCTTCCCCTTAGCCCTAAGTCAGTCATCTTAAAGCTACTAGCTCCTTTCTCTTTGACTCTTTCTGAATCCCTAGTGCCTCTTGAAGCTAGCAGGGAGTTGTGTAGCCTAGCAAAGCTGCTCCTATTTGTTTTTATTATTATTACTTTTGTTGTTATATTTTTATTGTTATTTTTAATAAGATATTAATATATTATATTATAATAAGATATAAGATATTATCTTCTCATAAAAAGGTTAGAAAAATTAAATAGCTACTAAATTACTTACTAAATAGATAATAACATTTCCAACTATAGGGCATTAATCGTTACAAAACCATAATCAGCTAGGAGAAGTAGTTATTACAGTCATGATTATCCTCATTTTTATAGATGAGGATTCTGATGCTGAAATGTGAAATGAACTGTGCAGAGTAACACAACTAGAAAGAATAGGGCTTTAGCTGGAAGGGACCTGAGAAATCACCTAATCCAATCCCATCAAAGAGAAATTCATATGCAGAATAATGAAAAGTGCAAGGGAGATTCAGGTCTAGTTTTTCTTGGCTCCAGATCCAGAGTTCTAACCCTAACCCCAAGAGAGGAAAGTTCCAATTAGCATTGGGCTAAGAGCAGTGTCTTCAAGCACTGCTGTGACTGCTCTTCCCCTCACTTCCAATCCTTGTTATTTGTCGTTTGTTATTGAAGTTGACCATGGCATCAGGGAGGGGATGTGATGACATGCAAGTGAGTTGGATTTAAGTGAGGGAGAGCGTGTGTAAAGTCACCATCACTTTGTGCTCTGGAGCCATCTGGGTTCAGTGGCAAGTCATAGATCAGATCGATTGGAAATGGCCCTGGATGCAGTGGGAGACCTTGGCCTTTTTGAATTAAGACTGTTAACTGAGGCAACACCCAGTAGATGATTAAAGCTAAGTAAGAAATAAGGCCGAGAATGGCCTCTTTTTACCTTGATACATCCAGAAGGGGAAAGAGACATTATAGAGAGCCCCTAACCAATTAGTGAGTACAGTCCCTCTGCTGTGGAGTTGTTCTCTTTACGAAAAGTAGTTAAAGCAACAGCTTTTTAGAGAAAGGCAGCCCCAAGCAGTGTAAACTCATAAATATTTAATGGGGGGGGAGTAGACAGAAAGGTTGGACTCAGCTACCTTAGTAAGTCAAAGAATAGTGATAATGGAGATGTGGAAGCAGAGAAATTGGGGATTGGAAAAGAGGGACTCAGCAGGGCCTGACAGAGAGACACCAAAGCAGAGAGAACCTGAGAATTAGAACTACAGAGATTGAGAGATGGGAAGAAGACAAAGATGGGGGAAAATAGAGAGATGACTACTATACACTTCCATTCCACCAGAAATCATAGGCAGCCACGGACTCCTTTCCTGGACTTTTCTCTGGGTGCAGGAGCAGCAATTCCAGCCATTTGGTTTTTCAGAAAAAAATGAATGAGAAAAGAGAGAAGGAAGGAATGAAAGAAGAAAGGAAGAAGGAAGGATCAGGAGAGGATTTCCTAGATATGTGGAGATGGGGAGACATTGGAAAGGAGTAAGAGAAATTAGAG